>NW_028155598.1:5000-7500 GCF_963454915.1 Gymnoscopelus microlampas | reverse complement strand
CGGTTCCATACACTCGAGCTGGCACGAGTTGCCGGTCTGCCCGGGAGAGAATTTCAAAGGAGGGGGCCACGGAGTAGCCCATCTTCTCCCGGGCTCGCGGAGGAGCTCCAGGGCGCACGGCCGCCCGGCCGTGCCCGACCGGAGGCCTCTCTCTTCCCATACACCCGATGGCCACTGTGGCGTCCAATTTCCTGGTTCTTTCCCCCCTATCGGGGAGGGGGAAAGGGACCCATGGCCACCACCACCGGCGCCCGGCTCGGCCCGCCCGGGCGGCCCCGAGACGGAGCCTCGCCGTCGGCCCCAGCCTCGGCGTCCGCACGCCGGTTCCATACACTCGTTCTGGGATAAGTTGCCGAGACTACCGGGAGAGAATTTCAAAGGAGGGGGCCACGGAGAAGCCCAGCTTCTGCCAGGCTCGCGGAGGAGCTCCAGGGCGCACGACCGCCCGGCCGTGCCCGATCCGGAGGCCTCTCTCTTCCCATACACCCGATGGCCAGCGTGGCCTCCAATTTCCTGGTTCTTTCCCCCCTATCGGGGAGGGGGAAAGGGACCCATGGCCACCACCACCGGCGCCCGGCTCGGCCCGCCCGAGCGGCCCCGGGACGGAGCCTCGTGCCGGGCCTCGCCGCGGCCGAGCTCCATAGGGACCCTCTGGAGCGAGTGGCCGTCTCTACCGAGAGACTTTTTCAAAGGAGGGAGGCAAGGGCGAGCCGGGCGCCTCCAGGGCCCCGGGGTGGGGACGGGGAGGTACCACGCGGAGATCCAGGACAAAGGGGCGCCTCGCGGCGCCCACACTGCCCCGGGACCATGCCCCGTTCTCGGGCAGGGTCCCTAGCTATCCGCTGGCAAAAGTGGCCGAGACTCCCGGGAGAGAATTTCAAAGGAGGGAGCCATGGCGGAGCCCAGAGCTCCTTGGGAGCTCTGGACTCTGAAGAAATCCCGGCTTTTTCCGAAAGCTCCAGGATTTGGGGGGTCTGCGAGGCGCGGGGCGCCCCCGAAAATGGTGCACCAAGTCCGGCCATGCTCCCTAGCTACCCGATGGCAAAAGTGGCCGAGACTACCGGGAGAGAAATTTCACGCATGGGAGGGGCCGGCAGCCCAGGGCTCCCTGGGAGCTCTGGACTTAGAAGAAATCCCGGCTTTTTCCGAAAGCTCCAGGATTTGGGGGGTGTGCGAGGCGCGGGGCGCCCCCGAAAATGGTGCACCATGTCCGGCCATGCTCCCTAGCTACCCGATGGCAAAAGTGGCCGAGACTACCGGGAGAGAAATTTCACGCATGGGAGGGGCCGGCAGCCCAGGGCTCCCTGGGAGCTCTGGACTCTGAAGAAATCCCGGCTTTTTCCGAAAGCTCCAGGATTTGGGGGGTGTGCGAGGCGCGGGGCGCCCCCGAAAATGGTGCACCATGTCCGGCCATGCTCCCTAGCTACCCGATGGCAAAAGTGGCCGAGACTACCGGGAGAGAAATTTCACGCACGGGAGGGGCCGGCAGCCCAGGGCTCCCTGGGAGCTCTGGACTTAGAAGAAATCCCGGCTTTTTCCGAAAGCTCCAGGATTTGGGGGGTGTGCGAGGCGCGGGGCGCCCCCGAAAATGGTGCACCATGTCCGGCCATGCTCCCTAGCTACCCGATGGCAAAAGTGGCCGGGACTCCCGGGAGAGAAATTTCACCCATGGGAGGGGCAGAGAGCCCAGAGCTCCCTGGGAGCTCTGGACTTAGAAGAAATCCCGGCTTTTTCCGAAAGCTCCAGGATTTCGGGCCCTGCGAGGCGCGGGGCGCCCCCGAAAATGGTGCACCATGTCCGGCCATGGTCCCTAGCTACCCGATGGCACAAGTTGCCACTTTCCCCCCATGCGAAATTTCACGCATGGGAGGGGCCGGCAGCCCAGGGCTCCCTGGGAGCTCTGGACTCTGAAGAAATGCCAGCTTTTCGGGGGTTTTTCGGCCGCCGTTTGCCCCGGCGGCGGCGCCCGGGGCCGGGGAGGGCACCGCCGCGTGCGCAGCGCCGGCCCGGATCCAACGAGCCCTCCGCCGGCCCCGGGCGACCCAGGGCCCGGGCGGTACCGCCGCTTTTAGCCCCAAAAAGAGCCGATCGACAAGCTCGGGGCGCCCGAAAAAGGTTGAGGTTTTCGGCCGGGGGTCCTCCAGGGGGTCCCCGGGGACCCCTGGAGCCCATGCCAGCACTCGCCGACATTTTCCGTTTTTTTGGAGAACCATGACTCGGGGCCCCTCCGGACCCCTCGCCTGCCCAGGACCCAGGCCTCCGTCCTGGGCTACAACTACCCGATGGCACCGGTCGGCCTTCCGGGCCCCTGGAGGAAAAATGACGGAGGCAGGAAGGCTCGTCCTGGCCTCCTCTAGGGCCCTGGGCACTTAGAAGAATTTTCGATTTTTTCCAGAGAACCAGGATTTCGGGCCCCTCGGCGCCCCGGCTCTGCCCCAGGATGGAGCCTCATCCCGGGCATGGTCCCTAGCTACCCGATGGCACCAGTCGGCCTTCCGGG
>NW_028155599.1:30000-61736 GCF_963454915.1 Gymnoscopelus microlampas | reverse complement strand
TGCACGGCAGGGGGGCTATAAGTGACCACCACCACCATTAATGCAACCGTGACCATGCTGGCAGTCTATATAGAAGCACACACACACACCTATATATATATAAGAATTGGATCACAGCTCTTTGTGCTGGGAGTGCCGAGTTCTGTGCAGCACAGCTCCAAGTGCAACGTGTGGAAATGAAGCTATATGATATGCGTCAAAAAAAACATATGAACATAACAATTGCAGATACATATTTTGTATTACATAATACGGTGTATAGGGCTATTATAATAACTAATTGGAAATTAATTATAATGTAATTTTTAAAATATCTCAGTATGGTAAAATTCCACTAAATGTATTTGACGCATAAACGATATTGGATGCAGAATCTACTTGTTTCAATTAATAAGTAATTCAAGTCAGTAACATTACATAAGTATCATGTTTTTTATTGTATGTTATACAAAGTGAAATCCAGAGTAGTAATGTACTATTATTAATCATTTAAAAGTGTTGGAGTGTAAAAATGGAGCCTTTGTCTATAGCTGTAGACAGTAGATTTCTCGATGCCATGCCAGGAATGTATATCTATGTCTCTATACTTCCTTCTACAACCAATAGTGAAAATGTATATTTTCGCAAATATTTGAAACTTTTTTTGAAAAATCTTTACAAATATTTTTGTAAATACAAATGACCCCCCCCCCCCCCCAACAAATGCAAGTTAGGATTTTTGTACCGCATGGTTAAAATGTTGTACAACCTCCAAACAGACAGTAATCTTTGCCCCCTCGACCCCCACCGCACACACACACACACACACACACACACACACAGGGCGGAAACCTGTCTTTAAGAAGCGTTCCACTTCACACTGGGTGGTTGTATTGCAGAGGACCCAGAGAGGTGAAGTGTGAAGTCCTTTATATGAGGGGTGGTCCTGAACCAACCCGCTCTGAACAGGTGCAACACTAACAACGTCAAATATACCCCCCCTGGCCAAACAATAGAGTGGACTAGCCTGTTTTATACCCCGGGGTATAGCCCAGAATATACACCCTGGGGTATTATACAGGATACCCCGGGTATAGTTTGGACGGGGGTATATTTTGGAATGTTACACCAGCCTCACGCACCGAACTGCACCAGTACTTGTTATACAAAAAACACTCCTTTTGCGCTGTGTGTGTGTGTGTGTGTGTGTGTGTGTGTGTGTGTGTGTGTGTGTGTGTGTGTGTGTGTGTGTGTGTGTGTGTGTGTGTGTGTGTGTGTGTGTGTGTCCATAAACGCTATCTTTGTTTAATCTTGAATAATTGAGTGATTAATGTAATATAAGTCCTTCATTAGCAACAACATTGAGAGTATACACAAAAATCATAAAACAAAAAGATTTAATAAGAAAAACAGACAATGAATAAACATAGGCCTAAAACTGTAGATCAGCTACAACAATCAGGAAATGGACGATTTTGTAGCATAATATCAGCCAGGAAATGAGAGAGGTCAGGATTACACTTAATGTCTATAATGAATTATAAACATTCATAATTAGGAATGTTCGATATTGGCTTTTTTGCCGATATTCCGATATCGTCCAACCCTTAATTTCCGATTCCGATATCAACCGATACCGATATATGACTAATTGCCAGGTAACAACATCACATATCTAATCAAATAAAATAGCTATAATATAAATATGTTTAATAAATATCTAAAAAAATTGATGCCTATAACATTAACGAGCATCAACAAGTGTCAGCTGGACACAGACACACACACAACCTGCCCCCTGCAGTGCTATAAACTGAAAGTGACTGGAGTCTCATTTCTCTCCAAAAGCCCTTGAATATGTTCAAGGATTACTGTGATTATGGTAAGCTCACATTTCATATCAGACACCATACAGTAAGAAGTCCTGTAACTTTAACTAGTCCTCCCCCACAAAACAAAATATTTTCAAAAAACGTTACGATATTTGCCAATATTCCATTTTGATGCTATTATCGGCCGATAACATCGGACATCCCTATTAATAATGCATTATAATCTCCCTATAGCACCGTAATTACAAAATAAGCACCCACACATATTCATAAGGCTTCATAGCAATAATCATAACACGTTGTAAAACATTTTTATAGTGACTTATACAGTCACATATCATAATACTCCCTGCACAGGCATACGTTTTGTTGTAGCAAGGATCAAAGTGTAACACAGTGGTTATCAACCTGAGGTCCGCAAATAATTGGCAAAACACTGATTTAAATGCAACGTTAATAATTAAAATGAAACAGTCGAGAACCACTGGTGTGTCGTAATTCTCGTGTGGTGTGGCAATTAATATTCATAATTTTAGAATGTATTATAAATATATTATAATGCATTATAATCACTGTTATAATGGATTATAATCACTGTAATAATGTAATATAGTGTGATTATAAGTCACTGTAAGTGGTCACTGGGCGGTTTAAGTGAAGTAATGACTTTGTTGGAGGTGTATGCAAAAACATTTTGTGTTCTTGCCTAATATGTAAGGCTACCTTCATTTTTTATATTTAAATGTTGTATTATTTTCACTTTACTTGGAGAGGAATGCTTCACACCCAGAATGACTACTTTTTCTTTCTAACAATTACTCTCCCTGTGATGTCTCAAATTAATGGAGAATTTCACTTCACTGTCGCTTTCTTTGCTTCACGGTGAATGAAGAGTCCAACAACTGCTTGATGAATTGAAGTTAATGGGGGGCCAAGTTTAACACCAAATATCAAAAATCAGTTCATGAACTCTCACAGTATAATCACAGTGTCTCGTATCCAGTCGTATCCTCAGGACTTCCAAAACACTGCATTAATATTAGAATTTTGCTATTAACTTTAAATTACAAAGTATCTTCAGTTTTCTTAATTTGCCGTGAAGGAATGCAACAAAAACTATCCATGAATTCAAGGCTTCAAGGCATCACCGCCTAATTGATAGGAAAAAAATGTCATTATGAATAAATAGCGTTGTGACCTCATAGATAGGCTATTTTCTGTTACTTTTTTTGTGACACTGTGGTGTGACAAAATAGGGCATTCATTTAAGAAAATAAAAGATACATAGTTTACATATAGATATATGACGTTTCCGCCTGATAGCAACAATATAATGACAGTGTAGTTATGTCTGAGAGAGAGTTTACAGTAGGTATGTACAATGACAATGTAGTTACATATGAGGGAGAGTATAGGTACATACAATGACAGTGTAGTTTAGCATGAGATAACGCATAGCTACATACAATGACGGTGTAGTTTAGCATGAGATAACGCATAGCTACATACAATGACGGTGTAGTTTAGCATGAGATAACGTATAGCTACATACAATGACGGTGTAGTTTAGCATGAGATAACGTATAGCTACATACAATGACGGTGTAGTTTAGCATGAGATAACGTATAGCTACATACAATGACGGTGTAGTTTAGCATGAGATAACGCATAGCTGTATACAATGACGGTGTAGTTTAGCATGAGATAACGCATAGCTACATGCAATGACGGTGTAGTTTAGTATGAGACAACATATTGGCCTATAGCTACATACAATGACGGAGTAGTTTCGTATGAGATAACTTACATGTATAGCCACATGCAATGACAGCGTAGTTATAAAATAAGTCAGTACTGGGCTAGGCTCTTGCGGGTGGGGGGGTGTATGGTGGGGAGAGGGGGGGGTTGCATTCTCAGATTTTTGGGGGGATTAGCAGGACATTGTGGTACAGTCTGACCGCTGCGAGAGACAATGCGTGCAGTCAACCGTTATATGACCTCTTACAGTACTTGCACACACGTGTGCACACACGCACGCAAGCACACGCGCACTCTCACCCACACACACACACACACACACACACACACACACACACACACACACACACACACACACACACACACACACACACACACACACACACACTCACATGTACACATTGGAACATTCACGTTTGAACATCAGCAAACGTACCTATGCACGCACACATGTGTATGTGTATGCGCACACACACTCACAAACCCATGTGGAGTTCAAACGGACATACTATATGTTCACTTTCATCCATCGCACACACATGCACGGACGGATGGACGCACGCGCACACACACACACACGCACACACGCGCGCGCGCGCACACACACACGAACACGTGTCGGCTAGCCTAGTGTTAAATTTCCATGGCTGTCCCTGGGGTTGGCTAGAAGCAAGCTGTCCCTGTTATTCACAGTGCCTGTGTGTGTGTGTGTGTGTGTGTGTGTGTGTGTGTGTGTGTGTGTGTGTGTGTGTGTGTGTGTGTGTGTGTGTGTGTCTGTACTTTTTTAGATATTCCCATTTGTTTTAAGAGAACAGCAGCACTCGCTGCAATCACCCCATTTTTTCATTATTTGACTCTTATTTTCTCTCCCTCTCTCCACCACTCTCTCACAAACTACACACACACACACACACACACACACACACACACACACACACACACACACACACACACACACACACACACAGGGAGAAAATCATTTTGTCTTCTGCCACTTTATCAGTTTCTCCCTCTCTCCACATGGGAAAGGGGGTGGGGGTTGCCTTTCTTTCTCACCTCCTAAGAGTACCCCCCACTCCCCCCACCCCCCCTCTCTCTCTCTCTCTCTCTCTCTCTCTCTCTCTCTCTCTCTCTCTCTCTCTCTCTCTCTCTCTCTCTCTCTCTCTCTCTCTCTCTCTCTCTCTCTCTCTCTCTCTCTCTCTCCCTCCATTTCTCCCCTCCACAAATAGAGTGCTATCTCCTAGCAACAAGGCCTTTGAGGATAATGTGTGAGATATAGATTTGGTGCCTGTGATATAGGGGGCCAAGCTTACTACTACTACACACACACACACACACACACACACACACACACACACACACACACACACACACACACACACACACACACACACACACACACACACACACACACACACACACACACGTGTGTTTTCACAGATAGAAAAATCCTTCAAAACCACCAAGACTGTCAGGATTTACTTGGAAAAGGAGGGGGGGCATTTTAGGAGGATCGGAATGAACATAATTCAATGGCGCGCCCTTGTGTAGTTGTGTGTGCGTGCGTGCGTGTGTGTGTGTATGTGTGTGTGTGTGTGTGTGTGTGCGTGGTCCTGCACAGCAATCTCCTTGATGGACTGCATTACTATATGGGGACTACGTATTACTCGGAAGTATAAAAAAGTTTCAATTATTGCCCTGCACATGTGACCCCCACATGCGCACGCACGCACGCATGCACGCACGCACGCACGCACGCACGCACGCACGCACGCACGCACGCACGCACGCACGCACGCACGCACGCACGCACGCACGCACGCACGCACGCACGCACGCACGCACGCACGCACGCACGCACGCACACACACACACACACACACACACACACACTGGTGCGCACACACCAATGTCATATGTGCACACATAAATACACAATGACAGAATGCAGGTACGCATGCATGCACGTGCACACACACACACACACACACACACACACACACACACACACACACACACACACACACACACTTGTAGGCGTTTTAATGTTCGGCCCCAAACATATTACTGTGTCCATATATTTCCTTGTTTTATTATTTCTCATTATATTGAAGGACATTTATCGGGCGTACATCATACGGGGCTTGGGTGCTGTGCTGCCGTGTGTGTGTGTGTGTGTGTGTGTGTGTGTGTGTGTGTGTGTGTGTGTGTGTGTGTGTGTGTGTGTGTGTGTGTGTGTGTGTGTGTGTGTGTGTGTGTGTGTGTGTGTGTGTGTGTGTGTGCGTGTGCAAATGTAACCATACACGTTGCAGCGTGCACAGTTGTGTGAACTTTATTGAGTTGTATGCGTTTGTCCATGGATGTATATTTATGTCTTGCCTCTGTCCGTGTGTGTGTGTGTGTGTGTGTGTGTGTGTGTGTGTGTGTGTGTGTGTGTGTGTGTGTGTGTGTGTGTGTGTGTGTGTGTGTGTGTGTGTGTGTGTGTGTGTGTGTGTGTGTGTGTGTGTGTGTGCACGTGCGTGTGTGTGTGTGCACGTGTGTGTGTAATTGACCCTTTCCTGAGCACTCCCAGTGAGACTAGCCCGTGTCCCCTTCCTTCATCACTAATTCAGGAGGACAAATTGAGAAAAAATATATAAAATACAGACCCCCAGATGTCTCCCACCTCTCTCTTTCTCTCTCTCTTTCTCTCTCTCTCTCCATTCCACCGGCAAACACACACATTAATAATCCAAAGTATCAATAAATATTTTGCATGGAAATGATATTGTACTTTGTGTAGAGGCCCGCGGGGCTCGACATAGCGCTAGATTAAGAGTTTGCATCAGTCACCTTCGTGTAACGCTTGAACGGATTCTAATGAACCAATCAATGGGACGGAATGAGTATCATGGACCGTGTTTCCATAATTCATAACCATTGATTTGAATAAGTGCAGACACTTAATGAAGCAACGTTCCTATACGCTCGGTGCTTCTTGAACATGTTTCATGTCAAGGACCCTCTAAATTGATATGTATTCGTTGAAGGATGCATGAGCTTGCTCAGTTCAGGGCTTTATTTCCCCAGGCTGGCAGAGGGAGAGTAGCGCCCAGGATTACAAGCTTAGGCATTGGCACATGGGTGGAAAAATAAGGTTACAAAATGGTGGCATAAAAATAAAATAAGAACATTGAAGAATTGATACATGTATTATATTTGGCCGTGGACCCCCATTTGAAAACATTTTTTGCCAGGGACCCCCATAAGAGAAGATTTGTGTTAATATTCAAAATCATTGCAAATATTTCAAGATTAAAAAGCTCTAAAAAGCCTAAATTAGGGTTAAAGTGGTTAAACAGATTGTTGTGTTATATTAGCAAATTTTATTCGGGACCCCTGGAGCCCCCTTAAGGACCCCTGGAGCCCCCCCACCCCCCCCACCCCCCCAGACCGCACTTTGACAACCAATGCCTCGATGGAATTGTAAAAGTTTCTCTAAGGCAGGGGGGGTGGATCCCAAATGTTCCCACAGGGACCCCCAAATATAACCTATTTATTTACTTACTTTTTTTTTTCATTTTCCTCTCCTTTACAATTTACCCGCCTAGGCTGTCGCCTCCTTGTGGCCCCCCTGGGGGTTGCGGCGGGGGCCCCCCAATTTAAAAAAAAACCTGTGCTCTAATACTCCGGCTTCTCCTAAAATGGCCTCTAGAGAGTTCCATATGGAGCCTTCGTCTGGCTCTATAAAAACATTGGACTCTTCATAAAGAACTATATTAACCCATTGAGACCTGAAGCCGATTCTACATGTCTCCTAAATCTCAACAGTATTCTGGAAAACGTATGTTTCTATATCAGTGGTGCTCAATCTTTTTCATTTCAAGGACCCCCAAAATTATATGTATTTGGTCGCGGACCCCCATCAAAATATTTTGTTCCAGGGACCCCCCAGAAGCAAAGATTTGAGTTAAAAATGTTCGCTTTAAAAATATATATATTCAAAGATTTGCACACATTTTCACATTTTTTCAAAAAATAGCAGATCTACAAGCTCATAGCGCGGCACTCGGTGCCGCGCTATGAGCTTGTAGATCTGCTATTTTTGAATAGCCTAAAGTGTAAAATAATGCTTTTTAGCTCAAATCAAAAAATGACACAGTTCCAGGTCTTAATGGGTTAAAGGAGGCCGGCTCCGGGACTGACTCAGGAGGTATAAAAAGCAGACGTCTGAGGTTCCATGCCAGGCTCATCCTATAGCTGCATGCCCAAGTGTCCTTGAGCAAGACACTGAAACCCCCCGAACTGCCCCCGATGAGCTCCTCTGGCATTGGTGTGTGAACGTGTGTGAAAGTTACTTCAGTCATGCAGACCAAATTAATCGCACGCAGTGGTGGAAAGTAACTAAGTACATTTACTTAAGTACATTTTTGAGGTATTTGTACTTTACTTGAGTATTTCCAATTTCCAATACTTTTACTTCTACTCCACTACATCTCAGAGGCAAATATTGTACTTTTACTCCACTACAATCAGTTGAAAACTTTAGTTACTAGTTACTTTTCAGATATAAACTATGATATAATGAAACATACATTAACCACTTTAGCCCTATTTTATACATAGGCTATTTGAAAATAGCAGATCTACAAGCTCACAACGCGTCGCGATGCGACGCGTTGTGAGCTTGTAGATCTGCTATTTTCAAATATTTAGTACTTTTACTTTTGGTACTTTAAGTACATTTTGATGCCAATACTTTTGTACTTTTACTCAAGTACATTTTAATTCTGGACTTTTTCTTGTAACAGACTATTTTTATATTGCAGTATTGGTACTTTTACTTAAGTTAAGAATTTGAGTACTTTTTCCACCACTGATTCGCACGCATGTGCGCGCGCACACACACACGCACACACACACACACACACACACACACACACACACACACACACACACACGCACACACACACACACACACACACACACACACACACACACACACACACACACACACACACACACACACACACACACACTCCTTGGTACACCTTTGGTATCTTAAATTTCAAGGAAAGATTATTTATGCTCTATTTGCAAGATTTTCATATGCATTATTTATTTGACTATTTTTTTTTAATTTCTTCTTCTAATATCAGGAATTTTATAGAAATATTTTATTTGTATTTATTTATTTTTCCCAATAGGATTATTATTGGGAATAGGGACGCCTAAGCGATCAAAGGACACATTTTCAGACATATGTGACCCTGTACAGTGGTTTGAGACACAAGTACCCCATGGTAATTTTTCAGCTTTTTTTTACAAATTATGAAAGTACACAATGTAAGCTTTCAAATGAGCTTTCTATTTTAAACTTGCTAAACCCAGAATACCCAAATCAGAGAGAATATAGCTTTGGAAGAATTTCACACTTCTCGTGGCCTGGTAATGTGCATTAACCCATTAAGGCCTGATGTTCCTTCTAAATCAGTTTTTGGAAAAAAAACGTATGTTTCTATGTCAGTGGTGCTCAAACGTTTCCATGTCAAGGACCGCAAAATGCATATGTATTTGGTCGCGGACCCCCATCTCAAAATATGTTGTTCCAGGGACCCCCCAGAAGCAAATATTTGAGTTACAAACGTTTGCTTTAAACAATTATATATTCAAAGATTTGCACACATTTTCTCGATTTAAAAAAAAATAGCAGATCTACAAGCTCGTAGCGCGGCACTCGGTGCCGCGCTATGAGCTTGTAGATCTGCTATTTTTGAATAGCCAAAGTCTAAAATAATGCTTTTTAGCTCAAATCTGAAAAATGACTATGCTTTTCCCGGTCTTAATGGGTTAACAATATGGCTAATGTATTCAACCCCTATAACCACTTCTTCTTTGTGTATTCAACGACCCACTGTACTGTAGTACACACTGTATATATATATTCTTCACACATTCACGAGCGGTAAAGCTCCAAGCCCACACAGAGAACATTAGCCGTAGAGTCAGCTGTCGTTGTGTGAGAACGTAGAGCCCCTGTCTACAGCGCCACGGCGCTAACACGCTTAACACACCGCTTAAAACGTCAAGATAAACCACCGAACAACAAGCATTAATGTGATTAACTGTCATCTCCACAGGCTGTAGTACAGTATAAGGCTACTAATGGTACAGTTGAGTTGTTTTAATGCACAAACAACAGAAATACTGCAGGTTCTGCTACAACTCTTTGGAATCAAAGCCGAAAACCTTACATTTGTTGGGCTCAGGGCCGGACTTACCATTGGGCTAGGGTGGACTGTAGCCCAGGGGGTGGGCCTCAAAACATTTTTTTGTAAAGTAACCCTACCGAATTAACCGAATTAAAGTAACAAAAACCCGAAGTAAAAGGAAAAAAAAACATGCGCGCACACTCTTGCCAGGGGGGCCTCAAAAATGACTCTAGTCCAGGGGCTTCAACTCCTATAAATCCGGCCCTGGTTGGACTGCACTGTACGTTTTTATTGCATTTGTGTCTGTGTTAATTTTGCGTATTCTAAATTTATATTCTCTAGACTCTTTAATAACATTTTTCATTCATTCAAATGTATAATTGTTTCTGTTGCACCTTGTCTTAATGCTGTTAATATATATATATAATATATATATAATATATATATATATATATATATATATATATATATATATATATATATATATATATATATATTTTTTTTTTTTTTTTTTTTTTTAAGAAACACTGAATAACCTTGCTGAAATGTACGTAATAATCTTTCCTTGACTTTTAAGATACCAAGGTGTGTGCGTGTGCGTGTGCGTGTGCGTGTGCGTGTGCGTGTGCGTGTGCGTGTGCGTGTGTGTGTGTGTGTGTGTGTGTGCGCGATTAATTTGGTAAACAATGTATTTGGAAAAGGTATATATATATATGAAAAACTTGCAAAGACAGCATCCTTGAAGCATTGTGAGCTTGTAGATTTGCTATTTTCACTATTCTTTCTTTCTTTTTTTTAATTCACACTGTCGTACAATGAAGTATAAATTAGGGCTTGGTTAAATGATTCCATATTCCATCTTTGAGCTAAGGGTGTGATTTATCCCTACGCGTCTAGACGCGGGAGGAGGAGCGGGCTGGTGGTCAGGAAAGACTCAGAGGGAGGGAGTACACATACATACATACATCCAGTTAGAGACATGACTCCTCTTCTCCTCTTCATCTGTTTGCCGTCTGTCTTCTTCCTCCTCTTCCCCGACACCTCCCTTTTCCTTTTTTTTTCAATCACTCCCTTTTTTATGTTCCCCTGTTACTCATGCAGGCTACGCTCCTCTCTCCCCCCTGTCTGCTGCATGGCTCTGTAGCTCACTAACTACATCAATGGACCCCAGATAAAGAAGAATTATACCAGAGAGTGGGCAAGATATAGATCCAGAGAGAGAGAGAGAGAGAGACTCAGTGATGTGTGTAGAGTATTATAGCGGTGGTGTTCTCAAAGTGGGGTCTGGGAACTCCCAGGGGTCCTTGAGGGGGGGGGGGGGGGGGGGGTACCAGGGGGTGCAGGTATAGTGCAGGAATATACACAATGATTAGTCTTTAGGGTGGTTGTGTTCCGTTTAATATCCTTCTCCTATCACAGCAACTCACGAATCTTGCTGCTGGTGTTTGCACATTGTTGTACTTCGCTCAGCAGATATGGGAGTTTTTTGTCATTGGTCATGTTTTCAAAATCTCCGTGTGTGGTTGTAATCTGTGGGAAGTATGTGTCTCTGATGTCTTGGTACAATGGACAGACGGTTAGGAAGTGTAGCTCGGTTTCCACTTCATTTTGTGTGCAGTGGGTGCATAGTCTGTCTTCTCTCGGGATACAGGTCTGCCTGTGACGACCTTTCTCGATCGCAAGACTGTGCTCACTGAGTCTGTACCTAGTTAAGATTTGTCTTTGTTTTGGGTCGGTCACGGTGCTCAGGTATTCTGCCACTGCATATTCTCTGTTTAGGGCCAGATAGCATTCTAGTTTACTTTGCTTTTGTGTTGCTTCTTTCCAATGTGTCAGGTAGTTTTCCTTTTGCTGTTTTATAATTTGGTTTAGTCCAATGGGTTTTCTATCTCTCTTGGCACTGTTTGTGTTTGTGCCTGGAGTTCCAGGGCCAGCTGGCTGAGGGGGCATCTCTCTAGAGTTTCGCTGGTGTGTGAGTGCCTTGTTATGGAGTGCATCTAGGTCGCTTTCTTTTAGGTGGTTGTAGAACTCACACTAATAAAACACTGGCTGAACCGACGGCCACGCTGAGCGAGAGACACATACACAGATGGGTGAAATACAGAGAGAGAGAGAGAGAGAGAGAGAGAGAGAGAGAGAGAGAGAGAGAGAGAGAGAGAGAGAGAGAGAGAGAGAGAGAGAGAGAGAGAGAGAGAGAGAGAGAGAGAGAGAGAGAGAGAGCGAACTACACCTCCTAACCACTTGCCCACTGCACCAAGCAGTGTTGATTTTGACAGCGAATTCTGATTTAGTTTTAGTCATAGTCTTTTGAATATGACGTCAGATGTAGGCGGATCCGTGGATCTCTTGTGATTGGTTTAGGGCCAATTTGAATCCCCTCCCCCTGGTAATCGCGGACATTGCAGCCGATTTCAGACCGAAGCTCCACGCAGCTTCAGGCTGATAATCAGGCTAGGGTGAAGTACAACAACGCGCAAACACACAGCAGCAAAATGTGTGTGAGCTGTTGTGACAGGAGAAAGGATGTCTAATGTATTCTAATGGAATACAACCACCTCAAGGACTACAAATGATTGTGTGTATCCCTGCTCTGTTTACAACAAATGACCTCGGTACATAGAATTACTGTTCGTACAAACAGAGGCAACAGACTTTAATTCAATTACATTTTGAATAAATTGCTGCTTACTTGTCTCAAAGGTTTTATACCACGTGAATGAAAGACACATTAAATACTGCTGTCAACTTTCCAAAGTTCATACCAAGCCTAACCTCTCCTATATGGATAGGTTTATCCCTTTAAGACCTGGAACGCATCTGTGTCACTTTTTCATTTGAGCTAAAAGCATAATTTTACACTTTGGCTATTCAAAATAGCAGATCTACAAGCTCATAGCGCGGTACCGGGTGCCGCGCTATGAGCTTGTAGATCTGCTATTTTTTAAAGTTTGTTATTTTTTTGCGAATCCTGAGATTTGAGTTACAAAAGCGAACATTTGTAACTCAAATCTTTGCTTCTGGGGGATTCAACAGTTTTTTGAAAAAAAACTTTTGTCGCCATAATATCAGTGGTTCTTCTGTCCATGTCAAGGACCCCCAAAATGACATGTATTTGGCCGCGGACCCCCATCTAAAAATATATGTTCCAGGGACCCCCCAGAAGCAAAGATTCAAGTTAAAATATTTTGCTTTAAAACAATATATATTAAAATATTTGCACACATTTTAACGATTTTTTCAAAAATAGCAGATCTTCAAGCTCATAGCGCGGCACTCGGTGCCGTGCTATGAGCTTGTAGATCTGCTATTTTTGAATAGCCAAAGTGTAAAATAATGCTTTTTTAGCTCAAATCAAAAAGTGACACAGATGCTTCTTCAGGTCTTAAAGGGTTATATTTAATATTTATTTGTACATACGTTGTTTTGTTTGTTTTTTGTTCCACTTTTGCTTTGGCAATGTAAGCGTAATGTTTTCTCATGCCGATAAATCTCCATTGAATTGACTTGAGAGAGACGAGGACGAGAAAGAGAGAGTGATGCCTAATTTAACACATTGGCTGCCTGATATTAAAACATCGCTTTTTATCCCCTTGCCAGCGTTCATTACCTTAAATAGACTATATTTGAAAAGCCGTGGAAGCCACGTTGTGTACACAAATGTAAAAAAAAAAAAAAGTGTCCGTGGGGGTGGCGTAGAGTCCTATCTATCCACTGGAACAATAACATTTCTACCGCGATACCGTCTATTTCTTCTCTGAGCGTCGAGGCATCATTCCAAAGGTGTGTTAGAGGAGCGCCCTCTTGTGGAATTTTACCCCAAAAATAATTGTGAAATAGAACGCATGAGCGCTATGAGCTTGTAGATCTGCTATTTTTGAAAAATCTTGAAAAAAAAAAGTTTAGATTTTTTTCAAAAAACTGTTAGGATTTAGAAAACATTTTTAATAATCGCCTCAGGTCTTAATGGGTTAAGCACCGTTGAACGACGGTAAATATAGCCGATATACAAGCTCACAATGTGTCATATTCTTGACCCGTTGTGAGCTTGCATATCGACTATTTATGGCGCGAAACAGTGTCACACGAGAAGCCATAAATCAAGCTACAGACAGACAGACAGTTAGAGCAAACAAAAGGAGAGAGACCGATGCCTAAGTTAACCACCTTGAACCTTATATGGTCGACCAAAGTCCCTCAGGGCTCAACACTAGTCTATTTTCAGTTTTCTGTTATTGTGGGGAAGCTTTAACTTTAGCTTTAACACAACGCGTCGTAAACACGTCGCGTTGTGAGCTTGTCTTATCGGCCATTTTCGGTGCGCAACACCGTGGTACGACAAAGAACAAGTCAGTCCACAGACGGACGGACGGACGGACAGACATCTCTCTAGATCATTGGTTCTCAAAGTGGTGTCAGGGGCCCTCCAAGAGTCCTTGTGGGGGGGTACCAGGGGGGTTCCCAGCAAAATGAGTTAATGTTTGCATTCAATTCAGTTTAACCAGTTGAGCCCGATTTACACTGGCTATTTGAAAATAGACGATCTACAAGCTCACAACGCGTCGCTTTGCGACGCGTTGTGAGCTTGTAGATCGGCTATTTTCAGCCGAAGAAATCTCTCCATACATCTGGCCAGCTCGTCGGTACTTTGCACTCGTCGGACTTACCGAAAGACAGAAAGACACAGAGAGACAGAGAGAAAGACAGACAGACAGACAGACAGACAGACAGACAGACAGACAGACAGACAGTAGAAACAGAGGATGACTTATGAGCTGTTGCTGACTAAGTGTCTTTATCAGTAGCCGTGTCCAGATGGTTCACAAGACATTCCTCTCTCTCTCTCTCTCTCTCTCTCTCTCTCTCTCTCTCTCTCTCTCCTCTCTCTCTCTCTCTCTCTCTCTCTCTCTCTCTCATCTCTCTCTCTCTCTCTCTCTCCGCTTCCTTGATCCTCTCCTCTTGACATTGTCCGCATTATGCATTATAGCAGTGTAACGGAGACACACACACACACACACACACACACACACACACACACACACACACACACACACACACACACACACACACACACACACACACACACACACACACACACACACACACACACACACACACACACACACACACACACACACACACAGGGGGCAGCAGTGTGTATCCACAGGTTATCTCCAGGTCTTATCTCTAGCTGTGGATGTTGGAGAAAGACGAACGATGTGTAGGGAATATATACCAGTCTATCTGGCTGGGGGTGTGGTGTGTTGTGTGTGTGTGTGTGTGTGTGTGTGTGTGTGTGTGTGTGTGTGTGTGTGTGTGTGTGTGTGTGTGTGTGTGTGTGTGTGTGTGTGTGTGTGTGTGTGTGTGTGTGTGTGTGTGTGTGTGTGTGTGTCTGAGTGTGTGTGGGAGACAAAGTGTATGTGTTTTTTTGATATATGTGTATGCAAGTGTGTGTGTGTGTGTGTGTGTGTGTGTGTGTGTGCACGCGCACGTATGTACGTGCGGGTGTGCGTGTAAGCTCATCTGTAATGTTCTCTCGATAGCGCTGAAGCGAAAGATGTTCTCTACCCTGAGCCTCCGAGCAATTGAGATTGAAACCGCCCTTTGTGTGTGTGTGTGTGTGTGTGTGTGTGTGTGTGTGTGTGTGTGTGTGTGTGTGTGTGTGTGTGTGTGTGTGTGTGTGTGTGTGTGTGTGTGTGTGTGTGTGTGTGTGCTTTCTGCTTCAGCGTGCTTGAGAGATACCTGGGGTATATTTTACATGTAGCCACTGTGCATGTGTTATGCATTGACTTGTGGGGCGTGTGTGTGTGTGTGTGTGTGTGTGTGTGTGTGTGTGTGTGTGTGTGTGTGTGTGTGTGTGTGTGTGTGTGTGTGTGTGTGTGTGTGTGTGTGTGTGTGTGTGTGTGTGTGTGTGTGTGTGTGTGTGTGTGTGTGTGTGTGTGTGTGTGTGAGAGATAAATCCTGCAGCATTTATCATATCTTTTTCCATTTGACCTTTGATTGAGATATGTTTATCAAGACATTGCTGTGCACGTGTAAAAAAACAGAAAACACACAGACGAGTGTATTTTGTCAGTCTGCTGTCTGTTGGAAACCACTATGTCCAACGTTTCAGGAAAGGAAAACAAGAACCTGTGTTCCAACGGATCTAATTATAGTATTTAGTCACGAGCTCCTGTTAATCCTTGTCAATGGTTCAATATTTAAAAAAAAAAGAACCTCACAGACACGCACAAGAAAATAAAAAAATAGCTAAATATAGCAGATCACAACACGTTGCATTGCGCTGAGCTTGTGTTCGGCTATTTTCGCGTCATTTTTGTGACACTGTAGTACAGTGATATTCAACTGGCGGCCCGCGGGCCAAATCCGGCCCCAGCGGAGCTTTCTTGTGGCCCCTGGAACATGTTCTTTTTACATGTTCCAATGTTAAATTAAATGTAAATATTTATTATGTGGTTGGTTGTACAGGATGACCATTTGAATGTTTTTCTTAACCATTTACTGAAGCTTGTTAATGGTTAATCAATCATTAACAGATAAGAAGAAAATGTAGGCTACTATTTAGAATGGAGGAATATTAGTGATTTGGGACACTCAATTTGCTGTGTGTCACCCCCCCATCTCTCTCCCTATTTCCTGTCAGCCTACTGTCCTCTTAAATATAGGCAGAAATAGCTTATAAAGACCTATATAAACCTGTATAAAGACCTTTTATGATACAAAGAAACAAACAGCCGGAAATGTTGTCTACTTCCATGCTTCTAACTACTTTCAGAGTAATGTATCATCCACTTCAAATACATCATAAGACCTTGTGCTCTTATCACCCGCGTACTCAAAACAAACTAAATGAAGAATCCTTTCATTAATACGAACATGTAAACACTTCACCTGGTCCCAATACTCTTTTTTACAAAGATGCTTCCATGACAGGGACCTGTGCACAGAACATACTGAAATATCTACAGTACTTATTTTATTAATATCAAAATCTAAGCCTGTGCACTATAAAGGACTGACACAGAAATATTCCTATCAAACATCAAAATGCATGGATGCAGTATGAAGCAGGCCCTAATAAGTTACCATAATGGACATAATGTGTCCATTATTGTGTCCTATCGCACCTATAGCACACAACAAACGGTTAAACGTTTTTTTTGTCGCGGTCTTGTGGCCCCTGACTTCAAGTCATTTACGATTGTGGCCCCCTGCCTAATCTAGTTAAATATCCCTGCTGTAGTATATGACAAAGTAGGGCATTAATTAAAACAAAAAACGCGAAAAGTTGGAACATGGCGATGTCTGCCCGACAGCAACGGTAGGATTCATTTTCGAGTCGGAGACGTTCTAAATAAAAACTCCATAAATGTATCATTATATCATTTAAGACAAATTGCCTTCATGGGACAATATATCAGTGCAGCCTTACAATGGGAATAATATATATATATATATATGTGTGTATTCATGTTTTATTTGATGAATGGAATTTGAGTAAATATTCACAGCGTGTACTACTGTATAAATAGATCTATAAGCTCCATTGTGCTGAGACGTTTCAGTATATCTATACAATACTCTAGTGGCTGTGCATGGGAATATAAAAGCAATCTTATCAGTTTAGTAGGTAGTGCAATGTGTGTGTGTGTGTGTGTGTGTGTGTGTGTGTGTGTGTGCGAGTGCGTCCGTGCGTGCGTGCCTGTGTGTGTCTGTGTATATTACTATACTTGTGTGTGTGTGTGTGAGAGAGAGAGAGAGAGAGAGAGAGAGAGAGAGAGAGAGAGAGAGAGAGAGAGAGAGAGAGAGAGAGAGAGAGAGAGAGAGAGAGAGAGAGAGAGAGAGAGAGAGAGAGAGAGAGAGAGAGAGAGAGAGAGAGAGAGAGAGAGAGAGAGACTCTTGGTTTGGAATGGTCAGTGCTTTGGAAGCGCCTGGTAGTGCCTGAGGCTAGCGCGCGCACACACCCACACACACACACACACACACACACACACACACACACACACACACACACACACACACAGAGCTATATCCAGCGTAAAGTGCACGATGCTTCCCATGACAGACCTGACACCCTCAACGTGTTGAAATACTGTCTGAAAAATAAGTACATTCCTATGACTGAGTTATACTCGTTTTATCGTTGCTGTGTCGGGCAGAAGCCTCTTATCTCCATATTCTTCTAACGTTGTGTTTACTTTTTTCGTAAATTAACATCCCACTTGATCATACTATAGCAGCGTCACGCAAAAGCATCAAAAGTAGCAGATCTACAAGCTCAAAACGCGTCGCAAAGCGACGCGTTTTGAGCTTGTAGATCTGCTACTTTTGAATCTTGCAAAATAACTGTTTAGGACAACCGACAGAGACAACAATACTTATTTAGTCTTCATTCATACTGATTTATAATGATTAATATTGAGTTGTACCAGTCTATACCGATTGATGCTGAATTATATAGTTTTTTACTTGATTTGTATTGACTTATACAGTATGTGTATTTGTATCATGTTCGTGTTGGTTACTTAACCTTGTCTAAACTATCCTTGTATAATTTAAGTGCTCAGCATCTGTGTGTGTGTGTGTGTGTGTGTGTGTGTGTGTGTGTGTGTGTGTGTGTGTGTGTGTGTGTGTGTGTGTGTGTGTGTGTGTGTGTGTGTGTCCTGAGGCCAACACCAGGCCCATGCTGGTTTTGTCGACTCAGCGCACTGTTCCGTTTAGTTGCTTAAAATCAACTAACAGTCACTCTCACTCACACACACACACACACACACACACACACACACACACACACACACACACACACACACACACACACACACCACACACACACACACACACACACATGCGCGCGCACGTTATCTCCTTGTATCAGTCTCTCTCTGTCTGTCTGTTTGTTATTGCAGGAAAAACACATCTACTGTAGTAATGACGTTTTATTGTACTTTTCCTTGAGTTGACATTGAGCCAATCACAGTGAGTTTAACATAATCACTGTGTCCTCATATGCTCTGATATGGGTGATATTCCTGTTTGATAATATCACAATTTAAAGGGGTAGTTCACCCCCAAAATGTGTTGTTTTTGTCGCATTCCCAAGCCAATAATTTTATGACCGTCGGCAGCTCCGGTAGGAGACATTTGCATCTTTCCACCAGTCATCAAATTACTGGCTTAGGAATGCGACAAAAACAAACAAAAACTCCATGAGATGAAGGCCTCGTGTGGTCTGTAATTAATTCAAAATAAGTAATCTTTTGGATGAACTATACCTTTAATTAATTAATAAAACGTGGATGTCGAACCTATTTCGGGACATTTGTCGCAATTTGGCAACTTACAATTGATTTTCCCCTATTTGTCGTTTAAATAAGTTTGTGTATTTCTATGCCGTAAACCAAGCGCAGGGATCAGGCTGTCCTTGTGAAAGCACCACACCATCTCAGGTTACATTATAAAAGTATGTGTTTTAACATTAGCCCATAGTGTGTGTGTTAGAAGGGATAGCATTGTGCGTGAGAGGACGTCTTTCTACATGTCTCTCAGCGCTGCATGGGAAGCTGCATGTCAAGCCTTAGGGGTCACACACACACACACACACACACACACACACACACACACACACACACACACACACACGTTAATTGTTTCTGCTACACTTGGCTAGCTAGCTGGTCCATGGATCATCTGACACGCGCAGTTTACTCTGTTAACCGTTTCCATTGAAGCTGTGTGTGAGAGAGAGAGAGAGAGAGAGAAGAATAGGTCATGATAGAAGGAGAGAGGGGTGGGACAGCCACTCATGCAGAGAGAGAGAGAGATGAGGTGTGTGTGTGTGGGGGGGGGGGGGGGTATGTATGGGGGTATGGGGGGGGGGGGGTTGTCATTCCATTCTATGTTCTCACACACACACTTCAATTAGGAAGTGGAAGGAGAGGGAGAACGGACAAGAGTTATCCATTTACACGTGCACGGATGCACACACACACACACACACACACACACACACACACACACACACACACACACACACACACACACACACACACACACACACACACACACACACACACACACACCATCTTAACGTAACATAATTCTGGGTGTGTAGAGTGAAGGATCTCTCTCTCTCTCTCTCTCTCTCTCTCTCTCTCTCTCTCTCTCTCTCTCTCTCTCTCCCCTGCCTTTGTTTGTTTCCCGGGGTAACACAAGGTCAGCAAACCTCAATAGCCACAGGCACTCTTTCAAGTGTGTGTGTGTGTGTGTGTGTGTGTGTGTGTGTGTGTGTGTGTGTGTGTGTGTGTGTGTGTGTGTGTGTGTGTGTGTGTGTGTGTGTGTGTGTGTGTGTGTGTGTGTGTGTGTGTGTGTGTGTGTGTGTGTGTGTGTGTGTGAGAGAGACCGGTGTTGACATGTGTAGTTCACTAATGTTAAATGGTGGTTGTGTGTGTGACCTTAAAATGGATTGTCTTGATGACAGTTTAATGTGAGTGTGCACATGCATGCACCCACGCACACACAAACACACACACACAAACACATATACAACCTCAAATGCACGCACACTCACACACGCACATATACAAACACAAATGCATGCGCGCGCGTGCACGCACGCGCGCACACACACACACACACACACACACACACACACACACACACACACACACACACACACCTGGCTCTTGTTAGTGAGGGAGACGAGAAGTGAGATTGTTATCAGAAATAGTTTGTCATGCTGTCACCGTGTGTGTGTGTGACTGAGAACATGATTTAGCTAAAGTGTCAACCCCCCCCAACCCCCGTCTCTCTGTCTGTCTGTCTGTGTCTGTCTCTCTTTCTCTCTCTTTCTCTCCCTGTCTGTCTGTGTGTCGCTCTAGTTTTGTCATTAGTATTCCGGTCGGGTCAAAACTCACATCACCAACAACAAGCCAACATGATGTCAGAACCTTAGTTACTGCACAGGGCGAGAGAGAGAGAGAGAGAGAGAGAGAGAGAGAGAGAGAGAGAGAGAGAAGAGAGAGAGAGAGAGAGAGAAGAGAGAGAGAGAGAGAGAGAGAGAGAGAGAGAGAGAGAGAGAGAGAGAGAGAGAGAGAGAGAGAGAGAGAGAGAGAGAGAGAGAGAGAGAGAGAGAGAGAGAGAGAGAGAGAGAGAGAGAGAGAGAAGTGGTGGAAAGTAACTGAGTACATTTACCTAAGTACTTTTGTTGAGTACAGTTTTGAGGTATTTGTTGACATTATATCCAATTTCCAATACCTTTACTTCTACTCCAGTACATCTCAGAGGCAAAAGTTGTACTTTTACTCCATTGCTATTTTTTGAAAACTTAAGAGAGAGAGAGAGAGAGAGAGAGAGAGAGAGAGAGGGGTTTTATCCCAAGCTAACTGTGTGTAGCTGATTTGTTGACAGTACTAGTTCTGACAGCATGCAAATGCACAATTTGCTGTTATGTTTTTTTGAGATTTTCTCCAACTTGCAACGTACTGTAACAGCTCTGTTTACAACTGTCCTTTATTCCTTTTTAATTGTACATAACATGTTTATGTTAACTACAGTGTGATGGCCATATATTCTAATCGTCTCTCTCTCTCTTTTCTCTTTCATGTGTTGCTGTCAACCTCCACCATTACAACAGGTAAGCATCTTTATATTGCATTTGTTGTTGAAACTCTTGATTCTGTCTCGCTGAAGCAGAATGAGGAGTAGCCTAATAGCTGTCCTGCTTTTTCTGAAACATATTTGCTGATGTTTTTTTCAGGCAGCTGTATTGGACCAAACGGTTTAAGCACTGCAAAAACAACAGCCTGAGCTGACACAGACAGAGACAAAGAGAGACACAAGTATAGTTTATTGTTCTTCAGACCAGATGGAACATAGTGATTCATTGCCAGTTGTTTACATTCCCCCGTTTGTAGGGACTAGGGACTGTTTAGCAGTAAAGCTAAGACACTGTGACCAAACAGTGGACGCGGTGCTAATCTGAGGCGGCGCACGCAGCAGCCCAAAAAAACTCCTCCTCAGCATCAATTTATAACCCAATGAGTTAACGTTGTTATACTCTACTGTTACGTGCCTTGCTCATTGGATGTATGCACAGGGAATTGAACTTCTAAACCGTTGACACGGAAACATCCTCAGTGTTGATTTGCCCGTTTGTAACTCTGGGAGTGTGAAAACAGTGGTTGAAAGTATCTAAGTGCATTTACTTAAGTACTGCACTTTTTACTACAATTTCGAGGTATTTGTACTTTACTTGAGTATTTCCAATTTCCAATACTTTCACTTCTACTCCACTACATCTCAGAGGCAAATATCATACTTTTACTCCACTACAATGATTTGAAAACTTTAGTTACTTTGAAGATGTTGATTGTTATTACAAAACATACATAAACCACTTCAGCCCTATATATACATTTCGGCCATTTGAAAATAGCAGATCTACAAGCTCACAATGCGTCGCGATGCGACGCATTGTGAGCTTGTAGATCCGCTATTTTCAAAAGATTTTTATCCATTTCATACGTTTGGAAACTTGTGAAATGGGACATTCTGCATAACAAATACTTTCTACTTTTGGTACTTTAAGTACATTTTGAATTCCGGACTCTAACTACAGTCTGCATTGCAGTATTGATACTTTTACATAAGTAAAACATTTCAGTACTTTTTCCACCTCTGATGTATACACACATACACACACATGCACTATATTTCTCTGCCAGAGTTCACGCTGAGTGAAAAACACAATGCATCCATTTTTCTCTCCCCCATGCTAAGCTCATTTGCCTATTAATTAGTTGATGTTTGCCGTTTTCAGCCCACGCGCTGTCACAACGCTGTGACTGATGCGTGTGTGCATGCATCAGCACGCACACGTGTGTGTGTGCGTGTGCATGAGTTATAGGAGCATTATGATCAACGGTGTGGCGAAGAGAGGAAGGTATAGTGAGGGAGCGAGGGAAGGAATTAAGGAAGGAAGGAAGAGAAGATTCTTAACGTTATATTTTTTAAATTGCCGCCTCCATTTGGTTCTCCTTGAAATTTCCATTGTTTACCTCTCCTCCCCCCCCCTCTCTCTCTCTCTCTCTCTCTCTCTCTCTCTCTCTCTCTCTGTGTGTGTCTCTCTGTCTTTCCGCTCGCTCACTTTGAAGCAGAGAGAGAGAGAGAGCGGTAACAGACAGCACAGAGTAAATGAAAACCTCATTTATTTGTCCACCGCCAACATATTGCCCTTGTTATCTGTAGCTGCTATTTCTGCTGCTCACACAACTACTGTACGCACTCGCACGCACGCACATACACACACGCACACGCGCACGCGCACGCACGCACGCACACACACACACACACACACACACACACACACACACACACACACACACACACACACACACACACACACACACACACACACACACACACACACACACACACACACACACACACAGGCACACACTAAAGAACGAAAGACAGAAAGAGGATAAACACATTTCACAGTTCTTTTAATTAAACATGCAGTGTGAATATTACAGCAGCCAATTCAAGTATACCTTATGTTCTAAATCTGTCACACACACACACACACACACACCTACACGTGCACTCGCGCGCGCGTGCACGCACACACACACACACACACACACACACACACACACACACACACACACACACACATACACACAAGTAATTTATGTAATTCATTTTGAGTGTGGTGCATGAGTCGGAGTATGGCTTGCTTAACAGTAGTCTCCAAATATAATTACATTTCCCCTGGTGGAGGGAGGGAGGGAGGGAGGGAGAGAGAGAGAGAGAGAGAGAGGGGGGGTGAGAAAGAGAAAGACAAAGAGAGAGAGATAGAAACAGAGAGAGAGAGAAACTAGCTGCTAGCTGCAAAGCTACAACAGGCTTTGGGCTAACAGTGTGTTGTGTAACTTCTTCAGAGGCACCCTCTTTCTTTCTGTCTCTGTTTTTCCCTCTCTTTCTGTCTTTCTTTCCTCTCTTTCTTTCCTCTAGCTTTCTCTCACTCTGCCCCCCCCCACACACACACGCACGCACGCACGCACGCACGCACGCACACACACACACACACACACACACACACCCAGAGACGCACACGCGCACTCATAGCCTTGTCATCATTGACATTCCTGTGATGGCCCCTGGCTGGCTATGAAGGTACACAGTAGAGCCATTCTCCTCTGGTCTCCGTGTGTGTGTGTGTGTGTGTGTGTGTGTGTGTGTGTGTGTGTGTGTGTGTGTGTGTGTGTGTGAGTGTGTGTGTGTGTGTGTGTGTGTGTGTGTGTGTGTGTGTGTGTGTGTGTGTGTGTGTGTGTGTGTGTGTGTGTGTGTGTGTGTGTGTGTGTGTGTGTGTGTGTGTGTGTGTGTGTGTGTGTGTGAGTGTGTGCGCACGTGTATTTGTTTAGTCAAATGGTGGCCTAATACCTCACCATTCAAGGCCACAGACTCGCTAATTGCCATCAGACTTAAGAGCCCTCTAAAAGACCCGTAATATACTTGTTTTCGCATCGTGTCTCAACGCCGAAAAATAGTCGATCTACAAGTTTGTAGATCGACTCCTCCGGGAGCAAGACACCGGAGCGTGACTAAGTACAAATCTGCCATAAGACTCCCCGTCTATCCAATAAAAATAAATAAAAAAATGCACGGCTGACACTATAAGCTGTAGCACGAACATCACACGTCAGAATCGGACCAATCAGAATCAGTTTTATTTTGATCACATCCAGGGACGTGCACAGATAGACTCTTAGGTGGTGCTAGAGCACCTGCCCTTTGCCCTCTTGACCTGAAGAGTTGTTTTTTTGTTTTTCAGTTTACAGCAGGGGTCTTCAACAGGGGGTCCGGGACCCCTAGGGGGTCCTCAGAGTTACTACAGGGGGTCCGCCAAATCTTTAAGCAATATGATTTTTCTTTTTTACCATAACCGCTCGAAACCTAGCATCCCTTTTCTGAGGAGAACTTTAGCCAGAAATAGCCGATCTACAAGCCCACAACGCCTCGCGCTGCGAGGCGTTGTGGGCTTGTAGATCGGCTATTTTTGGCAAAGAGGTATAGGTGTAGAGGGGAAAAAAGAGCAGACCAAGTAAACAAAAAAAAGTATAATTTACTTGAGCACCTGCCCCTCAAAATGTCTGTGCACGCCACTGATCACATCACAGTTTACAGGTGTAAAGCACTGAGTGATTTCAATTATTGTTTTCCGTACTCCATTGTTTTGTAGTATTCTGTGAGAGAAGAATATACGAGGTACAGTAGGGGCAAAGAGAAAAAAAAAACAGGTTGAATGGAACAGATAAAGATATATATTCATACAGATATAGTGTGTATAATGTGAAGGCAGGTTGTTTAAATGTTTACACAATCACGTCATCATCAGCGCTGGAGAGGGAGAGAGCGCTTAAGACCTCCGGCAACCCGCGCCCACGTTGTCTCCTTATATATAGCTGCTATACTGTATGGAGTCACATTCCACACCTGTCAAAATCTGGAGTGTGGATTTGAACACGTTCCACCTGCCGTGCCAGCCATGATGTTATTACAGGTGAAATGTTGAGAATTGGACGGACGGAAGGAATGGAGGAAGGAAGGAAGAGACGGAGGGATGGAGAGATAAATAGGGATAGGCCTATTTGAAGGGGATTTTTTTATTTTTTATTGTCAAAACATTTACCCCAAAAAATTGCTCATTGTAGCCGATATACATGCGTACGTCCATCCCCGTCTCGACAGCCGTTCGACCGACCGACTTCAAATTGGGCGCGCGCGTCCCAGACAAGGTGCAAGTCTTAGATATTTACGATGAGGCCGACACGGAAGCTTATGAATGGCCAGAGTGGCGCTGTTTTACCCTGCGCCGACCTGCGGTGTCAGAAAGAATGTATTTTAACGCAAGTGAGACAAACTTTAGACTAGATTTTCTTACTGTAATAAAAATTGTCATAAATTCTATATGCTTCCAGTCGCAATCATCAGGATATGCGTTTTGCTAAATTATGGTCCCATTTATTTTAAAATTGACGATAAAGTAGGCTATTCTCTAGGAGGGGCGGGATGATTTGATTGACAAGCTA
This sequence comes from Gymnoscopelus microlampas, assembly GCF_963454915.1. Classification (NCBI taxonomy): domain Eukaryota; kingdom Metazoa; phylum Chordata; class Actinopteri; order Myctophiformes; family Myctophidae; genus Gymnoscopelus; species Gymnoscopelus microlampas. Next base: position 35,884 of record NW_028155599.1, on the reverse strand, counting down.
CACAACCAATAGCATTCATTCCCCGCCCCCGCTCTTGATTGACAAGCTACCCAACCAATAATGGTCTGCTCTCATTCTGCAGGATATGACGCGATATGACGCGATATTGAAAGATGGCAGACCTACAGTCTTGGAACAATCGGCTCCATTTTCGGTCTGTAGAAAGCAGGGGAGTGGCTTTGTCCATCTCATTTATACAGTCTATGGTCCCAGACCACCCGAGGGAGTGCAGCGCGCGGTGTGGAGTCTGTCGGATAAGGCGGTTTGGTTGTCCAGAACCGCTAGAAGAAGAGGCTCTGCATGGCCGTGGCCACAAATGAGCCAATTGATTGCCATGGCAACAACCATGCCTAAAGCTTGATTTGGCTAATTCCCCACACCTGCCATTTGATTACTTAGTCAGTCCACTTTCCACATGTCAAATTCTCCATAGACGTTTACCACTGCACAAGGACTTTTCCATTCCATTATGGGCACAGACAGACAGACAGACAGACAGACAGTGGTGGAAAGTAACTAAGTACATTTACTCAAGTACTGTACTCAAGTATAATTTTGAGGTATTTTTACTTTACTTGAGTATTTCCAATTTCCAATATTTTACTTGTACTCCACTACATCTCAGAGGCAAATGGTGTACTTTTACTCGACTACAATTAATTGAAGTCTTTAGTTACTAGTTAGGCCTACTTTGTAGATTTTGATTATCATTACAAAACATACATTGACCACTTCAGCCTTATATACATTTCGGCCATATGAAAATAGCCTACAAGCTATTATATTATAGATCTACAAGCTATTTTCAAAATGTTTTGTATACATTTGAAAACTTGTGAAATGGGACGTTCTGGGCAATGAGCACTTTCTACTTTTGGTACTTGAAGTACATTTTTATCCCAATACTTTTGTACTTTTACTCAAGTACATTTTGAATTCCAGACATTTACTTGTAACAGAGTATTCCTGCATTGCAGTATTGATAATTTTACCTAAGTATAAAATGTGAGTAATTTTTTCCACCTCTGTTATTGAATAATACTATATTGTTATTCAATACCTAAAATCATAGTATTTTGCCAGTTATATTTGGGGGCCGCCCGCTTGGCACTATCCTGATGGCCCCACCGTTGGGCCCCAACCCACAGTTTTGGGAACCGGCTGACCCAAAAAAACACAAACACTGGCTATGATTATACCCAAAACGCAGCCTTTTTACACTCACACCAAACCACAGGGGAAGGAAAAAAAGACGGGTTCAAGTCCCACGCAAACCCCGAGGTCCCTGAGGTTGAACGTGACTCATCGTAGCTGCTGGTTCCTCTCTCTGGAGTGGCTTTGTTTAATAAAACACTAAACATGGTAGAAAGTCTCACATGCTTACACGTGGCTTTTCAAAAAGACTTAACCAAAAGATCCTTTATTTTCTTTCCCTCTTCTCTCCCTCGAAGAAGAAGTGTGGTCGGAACAGAGCGCTGAGGTTTGATTACCGAAGAGGCTGTGTTGTCATTGTTTGCAACTAGTGTCACGCAAGCCACAAAACGAAGAGAAAAAAAAAGTAGTGCTGGGAGAGAGAAAGAGACACCAACACTATATAGCTTCTTCAATTCACTCTTTGTGGATGTGGATGGGGATATGGAGGGGAGAGGGGGGGAGAGGGGGGGAGTCATTTTATTGCCAGCTATAACTCTTTAGCGCAATTAGCCTGAAGGCAATTAGGCAGCTTTTGTGCTTGTGGATTGGGGCCAAAATACCAGCTTACATAGTGAACCCCAGGACAATGGGAGCCATTCACTGAGGCCCCGCTACCAGCTAGAAAGAGACAGTTTTACAACTCCTCAAACAAGTGGCGTATATAGCGTTTAGCGTAGCCTCGTATGCGTGTTATGTATGAATGTACGACGCTGGTTCTTCCGGCGACGGCTGACCTTTTCCCTCGTTGAGTAACACCCAATCAAAGCTGTCAGACAGACAGACAGAGTCATTCTGCTTTGTCTGTTCTGTTTGTTTCAATTAGATAGTTGTTGTGACAGACAGCTGGAGACGGAGGGAGTCAGACATGAGATGTAAAGCAACCTCCGAATTGTTTATTTGAACTATAAGGGTCGATTTCTACACGTTCAGATCATTGAAAAATAGCCAGTGTAAAAGGTTGCAACGTGTTAGGTTGCAATGCGTGGTGAGCTTGTAGAACGGCTATTTTTTGGTACATGTTTTGACATTAACAAAAAAAAATGTTCTCCTTCAAATATCCCTATTTCTCTCTCCACCCCTCCGTCACTTTCTTCCTTCCTCCATTCCTTTCCGTACAAATCCCAACATTTCTCCTATGATAACATCATGCTTGGCACACCGCGTTGAACATGTTCAAATCGACAATCCAGATTTGACAGGTGTGAGATTTTACTGTATACAGTATATATGCCAGCTATATAATTGCACAAATTGTCTTTTTTTTTTCGAAAATAGCAGATCTACAAGCTCATAGTGCGGCACTCTGTGCCGCACTATGAGCTTGTAGATCTGCTATTTTTGAATAGCCAAAGAAATGTAAAATGACAGATGTTGTTCCCGGATTGAATTGGTTACACAATGATCCTGAAATTGTCTTTATCTTTAACTTGTAAATACTCACTCCTCAACAGGAGCACATGCAGTGTATTTTTGGACACGATCTTTGCACAACATCCTTGTCATAAATTGTACGATTTTTTAGATGGAACCTTACCTTAGAGCATAATGGAGACGTTTGGGTAACCATAGCCGGTGTTTGTTTGTTTGTGTTTTTGTGCTGAAAGAGTTTTTTTTTCCCTCCCTGCAGGCGATCAGACCTTTTTTAAACAACGACCCAACTGTCGGGTCAAACTGCCTTTAACCTGTTAATACAACGGATCGCATGATGCGGCTTTGCACAACTCCTTCCACAAATTGTATGGTGTTATAGTTTTCCACCTAACACTGACTGGTATTTTCACTATTTGTCACTGTCACCTTGTATGCCAGAAAGTATATATTTTTTCAGGAAATGGGAAAAAAAAAACCTGTGTTCCAATGTAGTTATTATTTATTTAGTCACAAAGCTTGTGTTAGTACTTTTTATTGTTTCAATATTTATAAGACCCACGGACATAATTATAACTTTCAACTTGTCGTCTTCCTTTGGTACTGTATGTCCAGAAAAGTTTCTGTAAAAAATTGCAAATCTACTTTACCCGACACCGCCATACGACAAAACATACGCACGCACGCACGCACACACACACGCACACCTACACACACACCTACTGTACACACACACGCGCGAAGAATGAAAGAATGAAATATGGAGCTACAAGGTTTCTGACCGACAGTGACAACATACTTAGTTGCTAACGTATTCAACTTTTTGTTGCATGAATGTACGTATATTATGCATATCGTCGAAACCTCTTATCTCCACTTTTTTGTGTTTTTTTTTGTAAAATTAAAACCCTACTTGATCATATACAGCGTCACACGAAAGTATCCAAAAGTAGCAGATCTACAAGCTCGAAACGCGGCGCGAAGCGTCGCGTTTCGAGCTTGTAGATCTGCTACTTTTGGATGCTTTCTGAATTTGAATCCTGAAAAGTAACGGTTTTGGAACATATGAGGTTTCCATTCAGACAGAGACGATGCATATGTCTGCTAATGTATTCACAGAATCTTTTGTCTCTATAGATCCTGTATGTTGTATTGTTTGGTTTTAAAACATGTAGATATATACGGTAAAACATCCCACCTCAGTAACACAAGGCAAAGCGTGCAGGAACATATTGTCCAACCTGGAGGCAATTACTCACCGTCTCTCTACGTAAACTCCTCTTCAAAGTTATCCAAACACACATTTTAAGTTGTCAAACTATTGACTGACATGTGAACGCACACACACACACACACACACACACACACACACACACACACACACACACACACACACACACACACACACACACACACACACACACACACACACACACACACGCACCTCCAAACGCCGCTAGTTAAGCTCCCCGCAGGTTTATACGGGCAAGCCCTTTTTTTCCTTTTTCCGACACGTCACGGTCAAATTGTTTTGACAGCTGCTTGTCGAACTTGTCAGTCTTAAATTTGACAATTCCTATTTAAACAACGTTTAGATCCCCCTGCCTTAAAACGAACGTGTTCGGTGATGATTGAAGACATGTTGAATGCTCTTTGTGTGTTTGGTAGACTGAACAATCGCTATTTAATGTCGCTTCCTTTGCATAATTTACGTCCAGGGGTACTCGTCGTTTTTTCAGGGCCAAGGACCCCTTAGCTGAGCGAGAGATGAAGCAGGGACCCCCCACTATATTGTATAAAATGTTGTTGCAGATTATACCTTTGCATAGATGTCTTCATTTAGGCTTGTTTGACGACACTATCATAAACGTTGTGTAAATTCATTGAAAATATGTTAAAATGTTGGATTCATGGTAATTTTCAGACATTTTATCCACTTAAAACCTCAATTCTTAGCTTAACTTGACCTTTGGAGCTGCTTTTTTCCCCCTCTACACCAAATTAGGGTTGTCCGATATTGGCTTTTTTACCGATAACCGATATACCGATATTGTCCAACTCTTAATTACCGATACCGATATCAACCGATACCGATATATGCGGGGATTATTGTGATTAGGGTAAGCTCAAATTTCATATCACACACACCATATACAGTAAGAACTCCTGTAACTTATTTATAAAGCAAAAAAATATATATATATATTTTTTTTTTCAAAAAACGATACCGATATTTTCCCGATATCAATTTTTATGCTAATATCGGCCGATAATATCGGACATCCCTACACCAAATCTTTTCGGCGAAAATAGCAGAGGTTCAGGCTCAAGTGAACTTGTAGATCGACGAATGTTCCCCCCAGAATAGGTTGCATAGAACCTATAGAAGCTTGACTTCAAGCGGTTAATGTAAAAAAAAAACAGGAGAAATGAAATAAATAAATTGCATTACATAAAATAGTGCCGTCCCCCCTATAATAATCTTGAGGACCCCCTAAGGGTCCCGGACGGACCCCCCCTGTTGAAGACAGAAAGCAGTCTTTTTGCAGTCGAGAGAGTAAGAATATGTTAACGATGTATAATTTCTATATAATGACATTTCCCCGTCACCCTTCGGGGGTCTCTTAGCAACCGCCTCCGTGGAGGTGTGAAGCCATGACGACGTGACAGGTGCGAGGGGCCGCGGCGGAGGCATTCGCTAATTATTCACAATGAACACGTTAATTATAGGAGACCATGCTTCTTCACACTGATGATGCTCCCCTTAGCAACGGATTCAGGAGATGCAGAACATGTGTTTTGCATCACCTTTTTTATACCTTTATATTTAACAGGGTTTTTGGGTTTTTTTTTCTCCATTTTTCTATAAACAATTGAGGGGCCTTTTAACCCATTAAGACCTGGAACTGTGTCATTTTTAGATTTGAGCTAAAAAGCATTATTTTACACTTTGGGCTATTCAAAAATAGCAGATCTACAAGCTCATAGCGCGGCACCAAGTGCCGCGCTATGAGCTTGTAGATCTGCTATTTTTGAAAAATCGTGAAAATGCGTGCAAATCTATATAAATATATATTTTTAAAGGGAACATTTTTAACTCAAATCTTTGCTTCTGGGGGGTCCCTGGAACAAAATATTTTGATGGGGGTCCGCGGCCAAATACATATAATTTTGGGGGTCCTTGACATGAAAAAGATTGAGCACCACTGATATAGAAACATACGTTTTACAGAAAACTGTTGAGATTTAGGAGACATGTAGAATCGGCTTCAGGTCTCAATGGGTTAATTCCAGGAGTAGCTATTATTATTATTATTAGTAG
>NW_028155599.1:22500-25000 GCF_963454915.1 Gymnoscopelus microlampas | reverse complement strand
TACGATAGCATCACCATCGTCTTCTGCTAGAATAGCATTTCATTTTTATTCCATTTTGGCTTCTTTTTTGTGTGTGGCTTTTTTCTGCCTTTATTTGATAGAATACAGTAAGCTGACATGGAATGGGGAGAGGGAGATGGGTAGTGACACGCAGCCAAGGTCGTCGGGAACGGGATTTGAACCTGCGACACGGCGTCAAGCAGGCATTAGCAGCCTGGGTGCCCTGAACCGATACACCGGGCCAGGATAGCATTTATAATAGTTAGTACTCGCACATTCCACATTTTTTCACTATTGGGGTTCAGGTCCGTCTTTTTGGATCCGTGAAGAGTTCTAGCGTATTCACAGTACATTCCTGAGAGTGATTTTAACTAAGAAATATTATTTTAAAATTAAATAAAAAAATAATGTTTACACACTCAAATTAAATTAAATTAAAGGTGCTGTAAGTTATATTGTTTGGTTAAAACATTGTTTTTGTTGTGTTAACCCATTTAGACCTGGAACGCATCTGTGTCACTTCAGGTTTAATTGGCTATTCAAAAATATCAGATATACAAGCTCAAAGCGCGGCACCGAGTGCTGCGCTATGAGCTTGTAGATCTGATATTTTTGAAAAATCGTAAAAAAAAATATATTTTTTTTTTTTCAAAAATCTGTTTTTGAAAAAATCATTTTAAGAATCGGACTCAGGCCTTAATGGGTTAAAGAGTTCAATCTCTATTGTCTATTATTGTGATAGTAATCATTGCTATATAGTGTTTGTTCAGTATAACTGGGCTCTCCCTGTGTCTGCGGCTCTTTTAGTGAAAGTAAAATAAATGTTCAGGTCATGATACCGATCCAATAAAGAGAGAGAACTCATACAGGATATTAAAGTGAAACTGGAAGTGGTAAAAAAGAAAGAGCAGACAAAATTGGAACTAGCACACAAGCAGATAAATGATCTTGGTGGAGCGATTCATTTAACAGTAATTTTTTTAACAGTAAAAATGTTCACTTTGCTCCCTTTTCAAATGAACCTGTCAGGATTACACACTGACCCAGTGTGCAAGCGTAGAGGGCTGGACATTCCATCGCTCCCATTATACTGTCTAATAAACGCCTCCATTATAGGCTTTTAAAGAAATAACCCCTACAACCTGGACATGTCCCGCGTCTGAGGAAAGACGTTTTATTATTAAGGCTAGCGTGTGTGTGTGTGTGTGTGTGTGTGTGTGTGTGTGTGTGTGTGTGTGTGTGACTCACTCTGTTTTGGCTCCACAGACGGCTTTAACCCATTAAGACCTGGAACTTTGTCATGTTTAGATTTGAGCTAAAAAAGCAAAATTTTACACTTTGGGCTATTTAAAAATAGCAGATCTACAAGCTCGTAGCGCGGCACCGAGTGCCGCGCTACGAGCTTGTAGATCTGCTATTTTTTAAAATTTGTGAAAATGTGTGCAAATCTTTGAATATATATATTTTTAAAGCGAACATTTTTAACTCAAATCTTTGCTTCTGGGGGTCCCTGGAACAAAATATTTTGATGGGGGTCCGCGGCCAAATACATATCATTTTGGGGGTCCTTGACATGAAAAAGATTGAGCACCACTGATATAGAAACATACGTTTTCCAGAATACTGTTGAGATTTAGGAGACATGTAGAATCGGCTTCAGGTCTCAATGGGTTAAAGAGGCACCGATACTTTGTGCCTGAGTTACACGTATATTAGTATAAATCAGGAATTATAATTTAATGATGCTTATACAGGACGCCAAAAAAAAATCACCTACTTCTTTACACCTGTAAAAAACACTGATGTGACTTTAAAGAGGATTCGGATGTAATGCACGCCAGCATGCGTTTCAGCGACAAGCTGATTTGAAATTATAATAATTAAAATAATAATAATATTTTGTTTTGCTTTATTGTTAAATTGTTATTGCTTTGTAAGGCACTTCTGCTTTATTTTATTTATTTATATTTTGCTCTGTAAAGCACTTTGAGCTGAATTCATGTCATGAAAGGTTCTATAGAAACAAAGTTTATTATTATTATTATTAGTAGTAGTGTTGTTATTTTTGTGGCAATACACTTTTTTCATATAGCACTTTATAATAGTTTACAAAGTGCTTCACACACAAAAAAATGAAGTGCAAATAAAACAATCTGCAATGCAGTCAAGAAATACAAACACAGATGCGAGAAATTTGATTTGAAAAATAATAATCTAAGAATAAATCAATATGGTTTTGCTCTCTATTTATCAGAGCAGAAAAAGAAAGAAAGAAAAAAACTGTACTCCAAAAGCATTTTCTTAATTTAAAATGACTTTTTAAACACTGTCACTGAGGCATGCTTCCATTTTGTATAATAAAATATAAGAACTTGCTCAACAGAGTTCACACAGAACCGGGCGGTATTAAATGTGTTAAATGAAGAATTGTCAGTCGGTTTGTGCTTTTCTTTTCACACAGCCCTCCATGCTCGGGTAGGTACTGTAGGTAGACCGCTGT
>NW_028155599.1:0-7500 GCF_963454915.1 Gymnoscopelus microlampas | reverse complement strand
AAACTACTCTTTTAAGCGGTCATAATGGGTGGGCCCGCGTGCATTTTCAGAGCATGTTTATTTTATTGATCAATCAAGCAATCGAAATGATACTGTAATGTTGTATTTATCGGAATCACAGAGATATATTTAGATTTTTAACCCATTTATATAAGATCTGGAACTGTGTCATTTTTAGATTTGAGCTAAAAAGCATTATTTTACACTTTGGGCTATTCAAAAATAGCAGATATACAAGCTCATAGCACGGCACAGAGTGCCGCGCTATGAGCTTGTAGATCTGCTATTTTAGAAAAATCGTGAAAATGTGTGCAACTCTTTGAATATATATATTTTTAAAGCGAACGTTTTTAACTCAAATCGTTGCTTCTGGGGGGTCCCTGGAACAACATATTTAGATGGGGGTCCGCGGCCAAATACATATAATTTTGGGGGTCCTTGACATGAAAAAGATTGAGCACCACTGATATAGAATCATACGTTTTTTCAGAATACTGTTGAGATTTAGGAGACATGTAGAATCGGCTTCAGGTCTCAATGGGTTATTTAAGAAAAAAATACCATGGCATTCATTTATTTTAAATGAGTTATAATATCAGTGAAATATTTGTATTTTGCAAATTATTTCAGGACCAGCTGGCAACATCCTCACAGGTTGAGAATCACTGTCATTGGAAGATCGTATAATTATTTCTGGTTGTATAACTTCCGCACCACGACATGAAAAGAGAAAAGAGAACAGTCAGTAAAGAACAGATGGTTTGGGTCACCGTGACCCTCTTCAAAGATGATGATGCTGTCAATAGAAGATTATAACTTTCGGAAAATGTCTGACGCTCAAGAGAACGTTCACTGAAGAACAGAACGTTTTGTCCCGGTCATCATGTCTGAAGAGTGTCTATTATGGTGTGCAGTGCCCCTCAGACAGTCAGTGGTGTAAAGTAACTAAGTACATGTATTCAAGTTACAATTTTGAGGTATTTTGACTTTACTGGGGTATATCCAATTTTCAATACTTTTACTTCTACTCCACTACATCTCAGAGACAAATATTGCACTTTTATATTTCAAAACGTCAGTTACTAGTTACTTTGTCGATTTAGATTATCATCACAAAACACACCAACCACTTCAGCCTTATATATATTTCGGCCATTTGAAAATAGCCGATCTACAAGCTCACAATGCGTCGTCGTACTCTTTCATACCAATACTTTTGTACGTACATTTAGAATTCCAGACTTTTACTTGTAACAAAGTATTACTACATTGCAATATTGATACTTTTAGTAAGAAATATGAGTACTTTTTCCACCACTGAAGACAGTGTGTGGTTGCTAAAATCATCGTTTGTTTCATTTTGACATTGCGAAAGGTCCCTGGTCATAGCTTCACAAATGCTTTCCTTGCTATCTATCTATCTATAAATCTATCTATACATCTTTCTATCTATCTATCTATCTATCTATAAATCTATAAATCTATCTATCTATCTATCTATCTATCTATCTATCTATCTATCTATCTATCTATCTATCTATCTATCTATCTATCTATCTATCTATCTATCTATCTATCCAGGGGTGTGCACAGATAGACTCAATAGGTGGTTCTAGAGCACCTGCCCTTTGCCCTCTTGACCAGAAGTGCCCTTTTTCAGTTTACAGCAGGGGTCTTCAACAGGGGGTCAGGGACCCCTAGGGTGTCCTCAGAGTTACTACAGGGGGTCCGACAATTCTTTATGTGATATGATTTTTCTTTTTACCATAACCACTCGAAACCTATTATCCCTTTTCTGATGAGAACTTTAGTCAAAAATAGCCGATCTACAAGCTCACAACGCCTCGCGCTGCGAGGCGTTGTGGGCTTGTAGATCGGCTATGTTTGGCAAAGAGGTATAGGTGTAGAGGGAAAAAAGACTAGACCAAGTAAACAAAAAAAAGTATAATTTACTTGAGCACCTGCCCCTCAAAATGTCTGTGCACTATCTATCTATCTATCTATCTATCTATCTATCTATCTATCTATCTATCTATCTATCTATCTATCTATCTATCTATCTATAAATCTATAAATCTATCTATCTATCTATCTATCTATCTATCTATAAATCTATCTATCTATCTATCTATAAATCTATCTATCTATCTATCTATCTATCTATCTATCTATCTATCTATCTATCTATCTATCTATCTATCTATCTATCTATCTATCTATCCATCTATAAATCTATCTATCTATCTATCTATCTATCTATAAATCTATCTATCTATCTATAAATCTATCTATCTATCTATCTATCTATCTATCTATCTATCTATCTATCTATCTATCTATCTATCTATCTATCTATCTATCTATCTATCTATCTATCTATCTATCTATCTATATCTATCTATAAATCTATCCAGAGACGTGCGTATAGGAGGTATAAGTGTAGAGGGAAAAAAGAGCAGACCAAGTCAACAAAAAAAAGTATAATTTACTTGAGCACCTGCCCCTCAAAATGTCTGTGCACTATCTATCTATCTATCTATCTATCTATCTATCTATCTATCTATCTATCTATCTATCTATCTATCTATCTATCTATCTATCTATCTATGTATCTATCTATCCACCCACAACCGCCTCTCTTCCATCCATATTGTGTCAGTGTGTGTATATTGATAATCAGAGGTATAATAATCGCTCATATTTATTGACACTCATGGTAATAAGAGGTAATGTGTGTGTGTGTGTGTGTGTGTGTGCATATATAATATACAGTATATAGTGCTGACCTAACCCCTCCAGCGGTGTTTTCATTGAGCCGGGACTCGTCTGCCCCCATTACCATTCATTAAATATCTCCCACAAGCCGGATTAAGCTGCCTTATACGCGCTCGCCCCTGTGTGTGTGTGTGTGTGTGTGTGTGTGTGTGTGTGTGTGTGTGTGTGTGTGTGTGCGTGTGCGTGTGCGTGCGCGTGCCTGCCCATGTCCTCTGTATAAATGTGTAATAATAATATGGTGTTGAGTGTGTGCTTACAGCACTCTCCTTCCCCTTGAAGCCCCAATGTCCACCTGCGTCGCAATAAATCACCCTGTGTGTGTGTGTGTGTGTGTGTGTGTGTGTGTGTGTGTGTGTGTGTGTGTGTGTGTGTGTGTGTGTGTGTGTGTGTGTGTGTGTGTGTGTGTGTGTGTAATAAATCACCCCTCAGCTGTGCGGTGCTACAGGTTTCTTCCAGTGCGGTGCATCATGCTGCACCAGAATGATTACAATCCAGAGAGAGAGAGAGGGCGAGAGAGGGAGGGATGGAAACCGGGAGGGAGAGAAGAGATCAGAAAAGAAAAGGGGGAACAGGGGGGGAAAGAGAGAGAGGAAATAGGTGAATGTGGAGATGAAAAGATGGATAACAATGTGAGAAAATGGGCCGATGACTCAATAAGTGGAGGCACAGAGTAGAGAGAGAGAGAGGAGAGAGAAATACTGTATATTTTGCTGAAAATGAACGGCAGACAAGAGAGAGCTGTGCATCCCTTATTGATGAGATGAGATGAGGAGAGGAGAGGAGAGGATAATTTTATATTTAGAATCATTATCGTTATTTTCAAAATATACAAAAAAAATGAAAAAGGCAAATATACATTATGAATACATATTGTAGAAAAGATATATTTTATTTAACGCAGGAGTCTTCAACGTTTTCAGGTCAAGGACCCCCTAGCTGAGAGAGAGATGAAGCAGGGACCCCCTACTCTATATTGTATAAAATTGTGTTTCACTTAGTCTGCTCTTTTTTCCCTCTACACCTATAGCCTCTTTGCCAAAAATAGCCGATCTACAAGCTCTCAACGCCTCGCTGCGCGAGGCGTTGAGAGCTTGTAGATCGGCTATTTTTGGCTAATGTTCCCCTCAGAGAAGGAATTCTAGGGTTCAAGTGTTTAATGTAAAAAAACTAAATCCTATCGCAAGGATTTGACGGACCCCCTATAGTAGCTCTGAGGACCCCCTAGGGGTCCCGGACCTAAGTTGTACTTAGTTTCGCATCGATGCCGCACACGGAAAACCCTCCTCACAATGTCTTTTTTCACAATTTCTCTAATTCTACTATAGTTGCAGGAATATTTCACCCTCAGCAATCAATCAACGAATCAATCAACAAATCAATCAATCAATCAATCAATCAAGCAACTTAATTGCCACAACACAGTCACAGGTAAAGGTGAGGTGAAACTTGTTTATGCAGGCTTTCATGTCTGCAGTTCAAGAATTAGAAGTTAATATTAATTAATACTGATATTTGATTGACCCAAATCCGCCCAAACTGCGGTTATCCGCGGCAACCGCGGCTAAAATCGCGATCTGCGCATCTCTAACGCGTGCGCACACACACACACAGTGTGCGTTGTGTGAATGATTACAGTGTATATACAGTAGATATAAACATGCTATAGCGTGTATACGGTTCAGAATGACTAGTTATGTGTCCCTGAGTTCATAAATCTCACTGGCAGAGACGCACTGTCACCTGTCACATCCTATAGTCCTAATGAGATCATCCATGTGTGTGTGTGTGTGTGTGTGTGTGTGTGTGTGTGTGTGTGTGTGTGTGTGTGTGTGTGTGTGTGTGTGTGTGTGTGTGTGTGTGTGTGTGTGTGTGTGTGTGTGAGTGTGTGTGTGTGTGAGTGTGTGTGTGTGTGTGTGTGTGTGTGCTGCAGATGACAGTCTGTCCGGGCGATCCGTACCGCCACTCAGCGTAATTATGAGAGAGAGAGAGAAATGAGCTATTACTGCTAACTGTGATCTGCATGAGCCATCTGCTCCACTCTGCTGCACACGCACACGCACACACACACACACACACACACACACACACACACACACACACACACACACACACACACACACACACACACACACACACACACACACACACACACAGTAACTGAGTGCATTTACTAAAGCACTGTACTTTTACTTTACTTGAGTGTATTTGCATTTTTCAATACTCCAGCACCGCTTTTGTTACTAGTTACATTTTCGCTTTAGATTATTATAACAAAACACTTAAGCCCTATTTTTAATACCTAGTCTATTCAAAAATAGCAGATTCTCAAGCTCAAATGCCATCGCATTTCAACACTTTGTGAGCTTGTAGATCTGTACTCTTTTGACTGTAAGTGTATTCTGATGCCAATGCTTTTGTACTTTCACAAAATTTGCATACACTTTAATGTATACATAATTAGTATTGCGTAAGTCATATTGCTGCTTTTACTTAAGTAAAAAAGTCTTGAGTACTTCTTCCACCACTGACACAAACATGCGCGCATGCACACGTGTGCGCGCACACACACACACACACACACACACACACACACACACACACACACACACACACACACACACACACACACTCACACACACACACACACACACACTTACACATCGCTCACGTCACATGCACGTACACGCACGTTTGCATGTAAATTACAAGGGGACATGGATTGATGCAGGCATGGACATACATACAGACAGACACACAAAACGCATATATAAGCATCGCACATGCATCAGCACAGTCACACACGTGCATGATGCAAAAAATGCTAATGCGGACAAAATGAGAAGAGAATGAAACTGAACGTGCATCGAATAAATGCTTGTGGTGGACAAAGTACTCGAATGTTTTACTTAAGTAAAAGTATCAATACTGTAATGTACTCTCTTATAAGTAAAAGTCCGCAATTAAAAATGTACTTGAGTAAAAGTACAAAAGTAATGGTATCAAAATGTACTTAAAGTACCGAAAGTAAAAGTACTAAAATGTTTGAAAATAGCAGATCTACAAGCTCACAACGCGTCGCGATGCGACGCGTTGTGAGCTTGTAGATCTGCTATTTTCAAATAGCCTGGGTATAAAATAGGGCTTAAGCGGTTATATAATGTAATCATTTATATCTGCAAAGTAACTAGCAACTAAAGTTTTCAAATGATAACAGCGTAGAGACATTCCGCATGTCGGTTGACCTAACAGTATTTCAAAGCAAGTTTCAAGTGTCTGTTATAACTATAGATTTTCACAACGTATTGAAAATGATTGGAAAACCCACTGGTTTTTCCTCGAAGCCCAAACCTCATCCACGGCGGCGAGGCTTCTATAAGCCAGCGTGTACACACAGTAATGTCAAGTGTACAGTGAGTCATAATCAATAGGCTCAACATGTCTGAACGCCACGCTCCTTTAAAGTTCACACAGAGAGTGCTTTAGTGTTGCTGTGAAGACGAATCAATGTGCTTTAGCGTCATGTTATGTGTGGATGTGATGTGATGCAATTAGACACTTCACTCCACTGCACTTCATACTGGCTGGCTGCGCGCGCTAAGCTGTCACTGTTTACGCATCATCTACATCACTGCTTTACAAGACGTTATTCTTTTGTATTCCCCCTTGAGAGCCTCGATCGCCTTCTTATACATCTGACACAAGCTGGCAAAATCTAACGTAAAGTCCGGTAAAATTCACATTGTAATCAATGGAGTGGTAATTCTTCTGCAGCCTAGCAGGTGGTAAATACTTTCTAGGCCATACTTAGGCCATAACTGGCGGCCCGGGTGCCACATGCGGCCCACACCTTCACTTAATGTGGCCCGCAGGTTAATATCGGAACACCGATATATTATTGATTTCAGCTGTTACAATTCCAAACATGCAAACATGACCCGCTTTAATTACTTCAGTCTATCATACTATAATTCTAGTAACCATCTTGAGTAGGTGCGTAGGTGAGTACGTGAAGCTAGCCGGTTCTCCTCAGTCGCTGGAGCAATTGCTCTGATTTTGCACACAGCCATTGACCATTACCATCTGAACTTAACTGTGAAGCCCGTTTTTCAATTTCACCAAATCTCAGCTTCTTATTAGCGTTTTTGTGTCAAACCCTGTCGCCATGGTTACGGGGCTGCCCAGCTATGGGACGAACTGCCTCCCGGGTTGCCAGATCATGTGCGCATATCACCCCACGGATGTGTCGACCGGGTATGGTCTAGTATTAGTAGCTTAATGACTAGTATTAAAACTCTATTTTCTTTTTTTATGTCCAATGTATTTGTATTTATGTTCATAAAGTTAACATAAGTATAACTAAATGCATTTGAAATTAAACAGAAATGTTACTTTTCAGGATTTCAATTTTAAAAAAATAGCAGATTTACAAGCTCAAAACGCGTCGCAGGGCGACGCGTTTTGAGCTTGTAAATCTGCTATTTTTCACTGCAAAAAAAACAAGGTTTCCGGCTATGAAACCGATGAATATGAGATGTAAATTCAGAGAATTACTAACCCTAACTCTGCTGTTGTGTGACATAGAATGGCCCTCTGTAGTGAGTGTGGAACTATAGTGGCCCTCTCCATCATCAAAGTTGCATCACCCCTGATGTAGGCCATTAAGGAGAACTGTTAATCGACTTCCTCCTTGTCTTCATTTCCAAGATGGCATGCTGCTTATAGGGC
>NW_028155600.1:0-86000 GCF_963454915.1 Gymnoscopelus microlampas | reverse complement strand
CCCAAATACCCACCCCACGCACTGCCCCAAATACCCACCCCACGCACGCCCCAAATACCCACCCCATCGCACGCCCCAAATACCCACCCCACGCACGCCCCCAAATACCCACCCCCACGCACGCCCCAAATACCCACCCCACCGCACGCCCCAACGCACCCCAAATACCCACCCCCACCACGCCCCAAATACCCACCCCACGCACGCCCCAAATACCCACCCCACGCACGCCCCAAATACCCACCCCACGCACGCCCCAATACCCACCCCACGCCCCAAATACCCACCCCACGCACGCCCCAAATACCCACCCCACGCACTGCCCCAAATACCCACCCCACGCACGCCCCAAATACCCCACCCACGCTGCCCCAAATACCCACCCCACGCCCCAAATACCCACCCCACGCACGCCCCAAATACCCACCCCACGCACGCCCCAAATACCCCACCCCCAAACCCACCACGCCCCAAATACCCACGCCCACGCACGCCCCAAATACCCACCCCAAACGCACGCCCCAAATACCCACCCCACGCACGCCCCAAATACCCACCCCACGCACGCCCCAAATAACCCGCACCCCAAACGCACGCCCCAAATACCCACCCCCACGCACGCCCCAAATACCCACCCCCACGCACGCCCCAAATACCCACCCACGCACGCCCCAAATACCCACCCCACGCACGCCCCAAATACCCACCCCTCACGCACGCCCCAAATACCCACCCCCACGCACGCCCCAAATACCCACCCCAACGCCCGCCCCAAATACCCACCCCACGCACGCCCAAATACCCACCCCACGCACGCCCCAAATACCCACCCCACGCACGCCCCAAATACCCACCCCCACGCCCCCAAATACCCACCCCACGCACGCCCCAAATACCCACCCCACGCACGCCCCAAATACCCACCCCACGCACGCCCCAAATACCCACCCCCGCACGCCCCAAATACCCACCCGCACGCCCCAAATACCACCCCCACGCCGCCCAAATACCCACCCCACGCACGCCCCAAATACCCACCCCACGCACCCCCAAATACCCACCCCACCAGAACACAACGCCCCAAATACCCACCCCCACGCCCCAAATACCCACCCCACGCACGCCCCAAATACCCACCCACGCACGCCCCAAATACCCACCCCACGCACAGCCCCAAATACCCACCCCAATCACGCCCCAAATACCCACGCCCACGCACGCCCCAAATACCCACCCCAACGCCCCAAATACCCACCCCACGCACAGCCCCCAAATACCCACCCCACGCACGCCCCAAATACCCACCCCACGCACGCCCAAATACCCACCCCACGCCCCCAAATACCCACCCCACGCACGCCCCAAATACCCACCCCACGCACGCCCCAAATACCCACCCCACGCACGCCCCAAATACCCACCCCACGCACGCCCCAAATACCCACCCCACGCACGCCCAAATACCCACCCACGCACGCCCCAAATACCCACCCCACGCACGCCCCAAATACCCACCCCACGCACGCCCCAAATACCCACCCCACGCACGCCCCAAATACCCACCACGCACGCCCCAAATACCCACCCCACGCACGCCCCAAATACCCACCCCACGCACGCCCCAAATACCCACCCCACGCACGCCCCAAATACCCACCCCACGCACGCCCCAAATACCCACCCCACGCACGCCCCAAATACCCACCCCACGCCCCAAATACCCACCCCACGCACGCCCCAAATACCCACCCCACGCACGCCCCAAATACCCACCCCACGCACGCCCCAAATACCCACCCGCACGCCCCAAATACCCACCCCACGCACGCCCCAAATACCCACCCCAACGCACGCCCCAAATACCCACCCCACGCACGCCCCAAATACCCACCCCACGCACGCCCCAAATACCCACCCCACCACGCCCCAAATACCCACCCCACGCAGCGCCCCAAATACCCACCCCACGCACGCCCCAAATACCCACCCCACGCGCCCCAAATACCCACCCCACGCACGCCCCAAATACCCACCCCACGCACGCCCCAAATACCCACCCCACGCACGCCCCAAATACCCACCCCACGCACGCCCCAAATACCCACCCCACGCCCCAAATACCCCCCCACGCCCCAAATACCCACACCCCACGCACGCCCCAAATACCCACCCCACGCACGCCCCAAATACCCACCCACGCACGCCCCAAATACCCACCCCACGCACGCCCAAATACCCACCCACGCACGCCCCAAATACCCACCCCACGCACGCCCCAAATACCCACCCGCAACGCCAGCCCCAAATACCCACCCCACGCACGCCCCAAATACCCACCCCACGCCCCCAAATACCCACCCCACGCACGCCCCCAAATACCCACCCCACGCACGCCCCAAATACCCACCCCCACGCACGCCCCAAATACCCACCCACGCACGCCCCCAAATACCCACCCCACGCACGCCCCAAATACCCACCCCACGCACGCCCCCAAATACCCACACCCACGCCCCAAATACCCACCCCACGCACGCCCCAAATACCCACCCCACGCACGCCCCAAATACCACCCCACGCACGCCCCAAATACCCACCCCACGCACGCCCCAAATACCCACCCCACACGCACGCCCCAAATACCCACCCCACGCACGCCCCAAATACCCACCCCACGCACGCCCCAAATACCCACCCCCACGCCGCCCAAATACCCACCCCACGCACGCCCCAAATACCCACCCCACGCACGCCCCAAATACCCACCCCACGCACGCCCCAAATACCCACCCCACGCACGCCCCAAATACCCACCCCACGCACGCCCCAAATACCCACCCCACGCACGCCCCAAATACCCACCCCACGCACGCCCCAAATACCCACCCACCACGCCCCAAATACCCACCCCACGCACGCCCCAAATACCCACCCCACGCACGCCCCAAATACCCACCCCCACGCACGCCCCAAATACCCACCCCACCACGCCCCAAATACCCACCCACCACGCACGCCCCAAATACCCACCCCACGCACGCCCCAAATACCCACCCCACGCACGCCCCAAATACCCACCCCACGCACGCCCAAATACCCACCCCGCACGCCCCAAATACCCACCCACGCACGCCCAAATACCCACCCCACGCACGCCCCAAATACCCACCCACCACGCCCCCCAAATACCCACCCCCACGCACGCCCCAAATACCCACCCCACGCACGCCCCAAATACCCACCCCACGCACGCCCCAAATACCCACCCCACGCCCCAAATACCCACCCCACGCACGCCCCAAATACCCACCCCACGCACGCCCCAAATACCCACCCCACGCACGCACGCCCCAAATACCCACCCCACGCACGCCCCAAATACCCACCCCACGCCCCAAATACCCACCCCACGCACGCCCCAAATACCCACCCCACGCACGCCCCAAATACCCACCCCACGCACGCCCCAAATACCCACCCCACGCCGCCCAAATACCCACCCCACGCACGCCCCAAATACCCACCCCACGCACGCCCCAAATACCCACCCCACGCACGCCCCAAATACCCACCCCACGCACGCCCCAAATACCCACCCCACGCACGCCCCAAATACCCACCCCACGCACGCCCCAAATACCCACCCCACGCCCCAAATACCCACCCCACGCACGCCCCAAATACCACCCCACGCACGCCCCAAATACCCACCCCACGCCCAAATACCACCCACGCACGCCCCAAATACCCACCCCACGCACGCCCCAAATACCCACCCCACGCACGCCCCAAATACCCACCCCACGCACGCCCCAAATACCCACCCCACGCACGCCCCAAATACCCACCCCACGCACGCCCCAAATACCCACCCCACGCCGCCAAATACCCACCCCACGCACGCCCCAAATACCCACCCCCACGCCCCAAATACCCACCCCACGCACGCCCCAAATACCCACCCCACGCACGCCCCAAATACCCACCCACGCACGCCCCAAATACCCACCCCACGCCCCCAAATACCCACCCCACGCACGCCCCAAATACCCACCCCACGCACGCCCCAAATACCCACCCCCACGCACGCCCCAAATACCCACCCCGCACGCCCCAAATACCCACCCACGCACGCCCCAAATACCCACCCCACGCACGCCCCAAATACCCACCCCACGCACGCCCCAAATACCCACCCCACGCACGCCCCAAATACCACCCCACGCACGCCCCAAATACCCACCCCACGCACGCCCCAAATACCCACCCCACGCACGCCCCAAATACCCACCCCACGCACGCCCCAAATACCCACCCACGCACGCCCCAAATACCCACCCCACGCACGCCCCAAATACCCACCCCACGCACGCCCCAAATACCCACCCCACGCACGCCCCAAATACCCACCCCACGCACAGCCCCAAATACCCACCCCCAGCGCCCCCAAATACCCACCCCACGCACGCCCCAAATACCCACCCCCCACGCACGCCCCAAATACCCACCCCACGCACGCCCCAAATACCCACCCCACGCACGCCCCAAATACCCACCCCCGCACGCCCCAAATACCCACCCCACGCACGCCCCAAATACCCACCCCACGCACGCCCCAAATACCCACCCCACGCACGCCCCAAATACCCACCCCACGCACGCCCCAAATACCCACCCCACGCACGCCCCAAATACCCACCCCACGCCCCCAAATACCCACCCACGCACGCCCCAAATACCCACCCCACGCACGCCCCAAATACCCACCCCACGCACCGCCCCAAATACCCACCCACGCACGCCCCAAATACCCCACCCCAACGCACGCCCCAAATACCCACCCCACGCACGCCCCAAATACCCACCCCACGCACGCCCCAAATACCCACCCCACGCACGCCCCAAATACCCACCCCACGCACGCCCCAAATACCCACCCCACGCACGCCCCAAATACCCACCCCACGCACGCCCCAAATACCCACCCCACGCACGCCCCAAATACCCACCCCACGCCCCAAATACCCACCCCACGCACGCCCCAAATACCCACCCCACGCACGCCCCAAATACCCACCCCACGCACGCCCCAAATACCCACCCCACGCACGCCCCAAATACCCACCCCACGCACGCCCCAAATACCCACCCCACGCACGCCCCAAATACCCACCCCACGCACGCCCCAAATACCCACCCCACGCACGCCCAAATACCCACCCCACGCACGCCCCAAATACCCACCCCACGCACGCCCCAAATACCCACCCCACGCACGCCCCAAATACCCACCCCACGCACGCCCCAAATACCCACCCCACGCACGCCCCAAATACCCACCCCACGCACGCCCCAAATACCCACCCCACGCCCCAAATACCCACCCACGCACGCCCCAAATACCCACCCCACGCACGCCCCAAATACCCACCCCACGCACGCCCCAAATACCCACCCCACGCACGCCCCAAATACCCACCCCACGCCCCAAATACCCACCCCACGCGCCCAAATACCCACCCCACGCACGCCCCAAATACCCACCCCACGCACGCCCCAAATACCCACCCCACGCACGCCCCAAATACCCACCCCACGCCCCAAATACCCACCCCACGCACGCCCCAAATACCCACCCCACGCACGCCCCAAATACCCACCCCACGCACGCCCCAAATACCCACCCCACGCCCCAAATACCCACCCCACGCACGCCCCAAATACCCACCCCACGCACGCCCCAAATACCCCCACGCACGCCCCAAATACCCACCCCACGCACGCCCCAAATACCCACCCCACGCACGCCCCAAATACCCACCCCACGCACGCCCCAAATACCCACCCCACACGCCCCCAAATACCCACCCCACGCACGCCCCAAATACCCACCCCACGCACGCCCCAAATACCCACCCCACGCACGCCCCAAATACCCACCCCACGCACGCCCCAAATACCCACCCCACGCCCCAAATACCCACCCCACGCACGCCCCAAATACCCACCCCACGCACGCCCCAAATACCCACCCCACGCACGCCCCAAATACCCACCCACGCACGCCCCAAATACCCACCCCACGCACGCCCCAAATACCCACCCCACGCACGCCCCAAATACCCACCCCACGCACGCCCCAAATACCCACCCCACGCACGCCCCAAATACCCACCCCACGCACGCCCCAAATACCCACCCCACGCACGCCCCAAATACCCACCCACGCACGCCCCAAATACCCACCCACGCACGCCCCAAATACCCACCCCACGCACGCCCCAAATACCCACCCCACGCACGCCCCAAATACCCACCCCACGCACGCCCCAAATACCCACCCCACGCCCCAAATACCCACCCCACGCACGCCCCAAATACCCACCCCACGCACGCCCCAAATACCCACCCCCACGCCCCAAATACCCACCCCACGCACGCCCCAAATACCCACCCCACGCCGCCCCAAATACCCACCCCACGCACGCCCCAAATACCCACCCCACGCCCCAAATACCCACCCACGCACGCCCCAAATACCCACCCCACGCACGCCCCAAATACCCACCCCACGCACGCCCCAAATACCCACCCACGCACGCCCCAAATACCCACCCCCAACGCCCCAAATACCCACCCCACGCACGCCCCAAATACCCACCCCACGCACGCCCCAAATACCCACCCCACGCACGCCCCAAATACCCACCCCCACGCCCCAAATACCCACCCCACGCACGCCCCAAATACCCACCCCACGCACGCCCCAAATACCCACCCACGCACGCCCCAAATACCCACCCCACGCACGCCCCAAATACCCACCCCACGCACGCCCCAAATACCCACCCCACGCACGCCCCAAATACCCACCCCACGCCCCAAATACCCACCCCACGCACGCCCCAAATACCCACCCCACGCACCCCACGCACGCCCCAAATACCCACCCCACGCACGCCCCAAATACCCACCCCACGCACGCCCCAAATACCCACCCCACGCACGCCCCAAATACCCACCCCACGCACGCCCCAAATACCCACCCCACGCACGCCCCAAATACCCACCCCACGCCCCAAATACCCACCCCACGCACGCCCCAAATACCCACCCCACGCACGCCCCAAATACCCACCCCACGCACGCCCCAAATACCCACCCCACGCACGCCCCAAATACCCACCCCACGCACGCCCCAAATACCCACCCCACGCACGCCCCAAATACCCACCCCACGCACGCCCCAAATACCCACCCCACGCACGCCCCAAATACCCACCCCACGCCCCAAATACCCACCCCACGCACGCCCCAAATACCCACCCCACGCACGCCCCAAATACCCACCCCACGCACGGCCCAAATACCCACCCGACGCACGCCCCAAATACCCACCCCACGCACGCCCCAAATACCCACCCCACGCCCCAAATACCCACCCCACGCACGCCCCAAATACCCACCCCACGCACGCCCCAAATACCCACCCCACGCACGCCCCAAATACCCACCCCACGCCCCAAATACCCACCCCACGCACGCCCCAAATACCCACCCCACGCACGCCCCAAATACCCACCCCACGCACGCCCCAAATACCCACCCCACGCACGCCCCAAATACCCACCCCACGCCCCAAATACCCACCCCACGCACGCCCCAAATACCCACCCCACGCACGCCCCAAATACCCACCCACGCACGCCCCAAATACCCACCCCACGCCCCAAATACCCACCCCACGCACGCCCCAAATACCCACCCCACGCACGCCCCAAATACCCACCCCACGCACGCCCCAAATACCCACCCCACGCACGCCCCAAATACCCACCCCACGCCCCAAATACCCACCCCACGCACGCCCCAAATACCCACCCCACGCACGCCCCAAATACCCACCCCACGCACGCCCCAAATACCCACCCACGCACGCCCCAAATACCCACCCCACGCCCCAAATACCCACCCCACGCACGCCCCAAATACCCACCCCACGCACGCCCCAAATACCCACCCCACGCACGCCCCAAATACCCACCCCACGCACGCCCCAAATACCCACCCCACGCACGCCCCAAATACCCACCCCACGCCCCAAATACCCACCCCACGCACGCCCCAAATACCCACCCCACGCACGCCCCAAATACCCACCCCACGCACGCCCCAAATACCCACCCCACGCCCCAAATACCCACCCCACGCACGCCCCAAATACCCACCCCACGCACGCCCCAAATACCCACCCCACGCACGCCCCAAATACCCACCCCACGCACGCCCCAAATACCCACCCCACGCACGCCCCAAATACCCACCCCACGCACGCCCCAAATACCCACCCCACGCCCCAAATACCCATCCCACGCACGCCCCAAATACCCACCCCACGCACGCCCCAAATACCCACCCCACGCACGCCCCAAATACCCACCCCACGCCCCAAATACCCACCCCACGCACGCCCCAAATACCCACCCCACGCACGCCCCAAATACCCACCCCACGCACGCCCCAAATACCCACCCCACGCACGCCCCAAATACCCACCCCACGCCCCAAATACCCACCCCACGCACGCCCCAAATACCCACCCCACGCACGCCCCAAATACCCACCCCACGCACGCCCCAAATACCCACCCCACGCACGCCCCAAATACCCACCCCACGCCCCAAATACCCACCCCACGCACGCCCCAAATACCCAACCCACGCACGCCCCAAATACCCACCCCACGCACGCCCCAAATACCCACCCCACGCCCCAAATACCCACCCCACGCACGCCCCAAATACCCACCCCACGCACGCCCCAAATGCACGCCCCAAATACCCACCCCACGCACGCCCCAAATACCCACCCCACGCACGCCCCAAATACCCACCCCACGCACGCCCCAAATACCCACCCCACGCCCCAAATACCCACCCCACGCACGCCCCAAATACCCACCCCACGCACGCCCCAAATACCCACCCCACGCACGCCCCAAATACCCACCCCACGCACGCCCCAAATACCCACCCCACGCCCCAAATACCCACCCCACGCACGCCCCAAATACCCACCCCACGCACGCCCCAAATACCCACCCCACGCACGCCCCAAATACCCACCCCACGCACGCCCCAAATACCCACCCCACGCACGCCCCAAATACCCACCCCACGCACGCCCCAAATACCCACCCACGCACGCCCCAAATACCCACCCCACGCCCCAAATACCCACCCCACGCACGCCCCAAATACCCACCCCACGCACGCCCCAAACACCCACCCCACGCACGCCCCAAATACCCACCCCACGCCCCAAATACCCACCCCACGCACGCCCCAAATACCCACCCCACGCACGCCCCAAATACCCACCCCACGCACGCCCCAAATACCCACCCCACGCACGCCCCAAATACCCACCCCACGCACGCCCCAAATACCCACCCCACGCACGCCCCAAATACCCACCCCACGCACGCCCCAAATACCCACCCCACGCACGCCCCAAATACCCACCCCACGCACGCCCCAAATACCCACCCCACGCACGCCCCAAATACCCACCCCACGCACGCCCCAAATACCCACCCCACGCACGCCCCAAATACCCACCCCACGCACGCCCCAAATACCCACCCCACGCACGCCCCAAATACCCACCCCACGCCCCAAATACCCACCCCACGCACGCCCCAAATACCCACCCCACGCACGCCCCAAATACCCACCCCACGCACGCCCCAAATACCAACCCCACGCCCCAAATACCCACCCCACGCACGCCCCAAATACCCACCCCACGCACGCCCCAAATACCCACCCCACGCACGCCCCAAATACCCACCCCACGCACGCCCCAAATACCCACCCCACGCACGCCCCAAATACCCACCCCACGCCCCAAATACCCACCCCACGCACGCCCCAAATACCCACCCCACGCACGCCCCAAATACCCCCCCACGCACGCCCCAAATACCCACCCCACGCACGCCCCAAATACCCACCCCACGCACGCCCCAAATACCCACCCCACGCCCCAAATACCCACCCCACGCACGCCCCAAATACCCATCCCACGCACGCCCCAAATACCCACCCACGCACGCCCCAAATACCCACCCCACGCCCCAAATACCCACCCCACGCACGCCCCAAATACCCACCCCACGCACGCCCCAAATACCCACCCCACGCACGCCCCAAATACCCACCCCACGCACGCCCCAAATACCCACCCCACGCACGCCCCAAATACCCACCCCACGCCCCAAATACCCACCCCACGCACGCCCCAAATACCCATCCCACGCACGCCCCAAATACCCACCCCACGCACGCCCCAAATACCCACCCCACGCACGCCCCAAATACCCACCCCACGCCCCAAATACCCACCCCACGCACGCCCCCAAATACCCACCCCACGCACGCCCCAAATACCCACCCCACGCACGCCCCAAATACCCACCCCACGCACGCCCCAAATACCCACCCCACGCCCCAAATACCCACCCCACGCACGCCCCAAATACCCACCCCACGCACGCCCCAAATACCCACCCCACGCACGCCCCAAATACCCACCCCACGCACGCCCCAAATACCCACCCCACGCCCCAAATACCCACCCCACGCACGCCCCAAATACCCACCCCACGCACGCCCCAAATACCCACCCCACGCACGCCCCAAATACCCACCCCACGCCCCAAATACCCACCCCACGCACGCCCCAAATACCCACCCCACGCACGCCCCAAATGCACGCCCCAAATACCCACCCCACGCACGCCCCAAATACCCACCCCACGCACGCCCCAAATACCCACCCCACGCACGCCCCAAATACCCACCCCACGCCCCAAATACCTACCCCACGCACGCCCCAAATACCCACCCCACGCACGCCCCAAATACCCACCCCACGCACGCCCCAAATACCCACCCCACGCACGCCCCAAATACCCACCCCACGCCCCAAATACCCACCCCACGCACGCCCCAAATACCCACCCCACGCACGCCCCAAATACCCACCCCACGCACGCCCCAAATACCCACCCCACGCACGCCCCAAATACCCACCCCACGCACGCCCCAAATACCCACCCCACGCACGCCCCAAATACCCACCCCACGCACGCCCCAAATACCCACCCCACGCCCCAAATACCCACCCCACGCACGCCCCAAATACCCACCCCACGCACGCCCCAAACACCCACCCCACGCACGCCCCAAATACCCACCCCACGCCCCAAATACCCACCCCACGCACGCCCCAAATACCCACCCCACGCACGCCCCAAATACCCACCCCACGCACGCCCCAAATACCCACCCCACGCACGCCCCAAATACCCACCCCACGCACGCCCCAAATACCCACCCACGCACGCCCCAAATACCCACCCCACGCACGCCCAAATACCCACCCCACGCACGCCCCAAATACCCACCCCACGCCCCAAATACCCACCCCACGCACGCCCCAAATACCCACCCCACGCACGCCCCAAATACCCACCCCACGCACGCCCCAAATACCCCACCCCACGCACGCCCCAAATACCCACCCCACGCCCCAAATACCCACCCACGCACGCCCCAAATACCCACCCCACGCACGCCCCAAATACCCACCCCACGCACGCCCCAAATACCCACCCCACGCACGCCCCAAATACCCACCCCACGCCCCAAATACCCACCCCACGCACGCCCCAAATACCCACCCCACGCACGCCCCAAATACCCACCCCACGCACGCCCCAAATACCCACCCCACGCCCCAAATACCCACCCCACGCACGCCCCAAATACCCACCCCACGCACGCCCCAAATACCCACCCCACGCACGCCCCAAATACCCACCCCACGCCCCAAATACCCACCCCACGCACGCCCCAAATACCCACCCCACGCACGCCCCAAATACCCACCCCACGCACGCCCCAAATACCCACCCCACGCCCCAAATACCCACCCCACGCACGCCCCAAATACCCACCCCACGCACGCCCCAAATACCCACCCCACGCACGCCCCAAATACCCACCCCACGCCCCAAATACCCACCCCACGCACGCCCCAAATACCCACCCCACGCACGCCCCAAATACCCACCCCACGCACGCCCACAAATACCCACCCCACGCACCAAATACCCACCCCACGCACGCCCCAAATACCCACCCCACGCACGCCCCAAATACCCACCCCACGCACGCCCCAAATACCCAACCCACGCACGCCCCAAATACCCACCCCACGCCCCAAATACCCACCCCACGCACGCCCCAAATACCCACCCCACGCCCCAAATACCCACCCCTCGCACGCCCCAAATACCCACCCCACGCACGCCCCAAATACCCACCCCACGCCCCAAATACCCACCCCACGCACGCCCCAAATACCCACCCCACGCACGCCCCAAATACCCACCCCACGCCCCAAATACCCACCCCACGCACGCCCCAAATACCCACCCCACGCACGCCCCAAATACCCACCCCACGCCCCAAATACCCACCCCACGCACGCCCCAAATACCCACCCCACGCACGCCCCAAATACCCACCCCACGCACGCCCCAAATACCCACCCCACGCCCCAAATACCCACCCCACGCACGCCCCAAATACCCACCCCACGCACGCCCCAAATACCCACCCCACGCACGCCCCAAATACCCACCCCACGCACGCCCCAAATACCCACCCCACGCCCCAAATACCCACCCCACGCACGCCCCAAATACCCACCCCACGCACGCCCCAAATACCCACCCCACGCCCCAAATACCCACCCCACGCACGCCCCAAATACCCACCCCACGCACGCCCCAAATACCCACCCCACGCACGCCCCAAATACCCACCCCATGCACGCCCCAAATACCCACCCCACGCCCCAAATACCCACCCCACGCACGCCCCAAATACCCACCCCACGCACGCCCCAAATACCCACCCCACGCACGCCCCAAATACCCACCCCACGCACGCCCCAAATACCCACCCCACGCACGCCCCAAATACCCACCCCACGCACGCCCCAAATACCCACCCCACGCACGCCCCAAATACCCACCCCACGCCCCAAATACCCACCCCAAGCCCCAAATACCCACCCCACGCACGCCCCAAATACCCACCCCACGGACGCCCCAAATACCCACCCCACGCCCCAAATACCCACCCCACGCACGCCCCAAATACCCACCCCACGCACGCCCCAAATACCCACCCCACGCACGCCCCAAATACCCACCCCACGCCCCAAATACCCACCCCACGCACGCCCCAAATACCCACCCCACGCACGCCCCAAATACCCACCCCACGCACGCCCCAAATACCCACCCCACGCACGCCCCAAATACCCACCCCACGCACGCCCCAAATACCCACCCCACGCACGCCCCAAATACCCACCCCACGCACGCCCCAAATACCCACCCCACGCCCCAAATACCCACCCCACGCACGCCCCAAATACCCACCCCACGCACGCCCCAAATACCCACCCCACGCACGCCCCAAATACCCACCCCACGCCCCAAATACCCACCCCACGCACGCCCCAAATACCCACCCCACGCACGCCCCAAATACCCACCCCACGCACGCCCCAAATACCCACCCCACGCACGCCCCAAATACCCACCCCACGCACGCCCCAAATACCCACCCCACGCCCCAAATACCCACCCCACGCACGCCCCAAATACCCACCCCACGCACGCCCCAAATACCCACCCCACGCACGCCCCAAATACCCACCCCACGCACGCCCCAAATACCCACCCCACGCACGCCCCAAATACCCACCCCACGCCCCAAATACCCACCCCATGCACGCCCCAAATACCCACCCCACGCACGCCCCAAATACCCACCCCACGCACGCCCCAAATACCCACCCCACGCACGCCCCAAATACCCACCCCACGCCCCAAATACCCACCCCACGCACGCCCCAAATACCCACCCCACGCACGCCCCAAATACCCACCCCACGCACGCCCCAAATACCCACCCCACGCACGCCCCAAATACCCACCCCACGCCCCAAATACCCACCCCACGCACGCCCCAAATACCCACCCCACGCACGCCCCAAATACCCACCCCACGCACGCCCCAAATACCCACCCCACGCCCCAAATACCCACCCCACGCACGCCCCAAATACCCACCCCACGCACGCCCCAAATACCCACCCCACGCACGCCCCAAATACCCACCCCACGCACGCCCCAAAAACCCACCCCACGCCCCAAATACCCACCCCACGCACGCCCCAAATACCCACCCCACGCACGCCCCAAATACCCACCCCACGCACGCCCCAAATACCAACCCCACGCCCCAAATACCCACCCCACGCCCCAAATACCCACCCCACGCACGCCCCAAATACCCACCCCACGCACGCCCCAAATACCCACCCCACGCACGCCCCAAATACCCACCCCACGCCCCAAATACCCACCCCACGCACGCCCCAAATACCCACCCCACGCACGCCCCAAATACCCACCCCACGCACGCCCCAAATACCCACCCCACGCACGCCCCAAATACCCACCCCACGCCCCAAATACCCACCCCACGCACGCCCCAAATACCCACCCCACGCACGCCCCAAATACCCACCCCACGCACGCCCCAAATACCCACCCCACGCCCCAAATACCCACCCCACGCCCCAAATACCCAGCCCACGCACGCCCCAAATACCCACCCCACGCACGCCCCAAATACCCACCCCACGCACGCCCCAAATACCCACCCCACGCCCCAAATACCCACCCCACGCACGCCCCAAATACCCACCCCACGCACGCCCCAAATACCCACCCCACGCACGCCCCAAATACCCACCCCACGCCCCAAATACCCACCCCACGCCCCAAATACCCACCCCACGCACGCCCCAAATACCCACCCCACGCACGCCCCAAATACCCACCCCACGCACGCCCCAAATACCCACCCCACGCACGCCCCAAATACCCACCCCACGCACCAAATACCCACCCCACGCACGCCCCAAATACCCACCCCACGCACGCCCCAAATACCCACCCCACGCACCAATTACCCACCCCACGCACGCCCCAAATACCCACCCCACGCACGCCCCAAATACCCACCCCACGCACGCCCCAAATACCCACCCCACGCACGCCCCAAATACCCACCCCACGCCCCAAATACCCACCCCACGCACGCCCCAAATACCCACCCCACGCACGCCCCAAATACCCACCCCACGCACGCCCCAAATACCCACCCCACGCCCCAAATACCCACCCCACGCACGCCCCAAATACCCACCCCACGCACGCCCCAAATACCCACCCCACGCACGCCCCAAATACCCACCCCACGCCCCAAATACCCACCCCACGCACGCCCCAAATACCCACCCCACGCACGCCCCAAATACCCACCCCACGCACGCCCCAAATACCCACCCCACGCCCCAAATGCACGCCCCAAATACCCACCCCACGCACGCCCCAAATACCCACCCCACGCACGCCCCAAATACCCACCCCACGCACGCCCCAAATACCCACCCCACGCCCCAAATACCCACCCCACGCACGCCCCAAATACCCACCCCACGCACGCCCCAAATACCCACCCCACGCACGCCCCAAATACCCACCCCACGCCCCAAATACCCACCCCACGCACGCCCCAAATACCCACCAGCATTTTTTCGTCACCAGCATTTTTCGTCACCAGCATTTTTTCGTCACCAGCATTTTTCATCATTTTTCGTCACCAGCATTTTTTCGTCACCAGCATTTTTCATCATTTTTCGTCATCAGCATTTTTTCGTCATTTTTCGTCACCAGCATCTTTCGTCATTTTTCGTCACCAGCATTTTTTCGTCACCAGCATTTTTCATCATTTTTCGTCACCAGCATTTTTTCGTCATTTTTCGTCACCAGCATCTTTCGTCATTTTTCGTCACCAGCATTTTTTCGTCACCAGCATTTTTCGTCACCAGCATTTTTTCGTCACCAGCATTTTTAGTCATTTTTCGTCACCAGCATTTTTTCGTCACCAGCATTTTTCGTCACCAGCATTTTTTCGTCACCAGCATTTTTCATCATTTTTCGTCACCAGCATTTTTTCGTCACCAGCATTTTTCATCATTTTTCGTCATCAGCATTTTTTCGTCATTTTTCGTCACCAGCATCTTTCGTCATTTTTCGTCACCAGCATTTTTTCGTCACCAGCATTTTTCATCATTTTTCGTCACCAGCATTTTTTCGTCATTTTTCGTCACCAGCATCTTTCGTCATTTTTCGTCACCAGCATTTTTTCGTCACCAGCATTTTTCGCCATTTTTCGTCACCAGCATGTTTTCGTCACCAGCATTTTTAGTCATTTTTCGTCACCAGCATTTTTTCGTCACCAGCATTTTTCATCATTTTTCGTCATCAGCATTTTTTCGTCATTTTTCGTCACCAGCATCTTTCGTCATTTTTAGTCACCAGCATTTCTTCGTCACCAGCATTTTTCATCATTTTTCGTCACCAGCATTTTTTCGTCATTTTTCGTCACCAGCATCTTTCGTCATTTTTCGTCACCAGAATTTTTTCGTCACCAGCATTTTTCGCCATTTTTCGTCACCAGCATGTTTTCGTCACTAGCATTTTTAGTCATTTTTCGTCAACAGTATTTTTTCGTCACCAGCATTTTTCATCATTTTTCGTCACCAGCATTTTTTCGTCACCAGCATTTTTCGTCATTTTTCGTCACCAGCATTTTTCGTCATTTTTCGTCACCAGTATTTTTTTCGTCACCAGCATTTTTCGTCACCAGCATTTTTCGTCATTTTTCGTCACCAGCATTTTTTCGTCACCAGCATTTTTCGTCATTTTTCGTCACCAGCATTTTTCGTCATTTTTCGTCACCAGCATTTTTCGTCATTTTTCGTCACCAGCATTTTTTTCGTCACCAGCATTTTTCGTCACCAGCATTTTTCGTCATTTTTCGTCACCAGCATTTTTTCGTCACCAGCTTTTTTCATCATTTTTCGTCACCAGCATTTTTTCGTCATTTTTCGTCACCAGCATCTTTCGTCATTTTTCGTCACCAGCATTTTTTCGTCACCAGCATTTTTCATCATTTTTCGTCACCAGCATTTTTTCGTCATTTTTCGTCACCAGCATCTTTCGTCATTTTTCGTCACCAGCATTTTTTCGTCACCAGCATTTTTTCGTCACCAGCATTTTTCGCCATTTTTCGTCACCAGCATTTTTGCTTCACCAGCATTTTTCGTCATTTTTCGTCACCAGCATTTTTTTCGTCACCAGCATTTTTCGTCACCAGCATTTTTCGTCATTTTTTGTCACCAGCATTTTTCGTCATTTTTGGTCACCAGCATTTTTTTTGTCACCAGCATTTTTCGTCATTTTTCGTCACCAGCATTTTTCGTCACCAGCATTTTTTCGTCACCAGCATCTTTCGTCATTTTTCGTCACCAGCATTTCTTCGTCACCAGCATTTTTCATCATTTTTCGTCACCAGCATTTTTCGCCATTTTTCGTCACCAGCATGTTTTCGTCACCAGCATTTTTAGTCATTTTTCGTCAACAGTATTTTTTCGTCACCAGCATTTTTCGCCATTTTTCGTCACCAGCATTTTTTCTTCACCAGCATTTTTTGTCATTTTTCGTCACCAGCATTTTTTTCGTCACCAGCATTTTTCGTCACCAGCATTTTTTCGTCACCAGCATTTTTCATCATTTTTCGTCACCAGCATTTTTTCGTCACCAGCATTTTTCGTCATTTTTCGTCACCAGCATTTTTCGTCATTTTTCGTCACCAGCATTTTTTTCGTCACCAGCATTTTTCGTCACCAGCATTTTTCGTTATTTTTCGTCACCAGCATTTTTCGTCATTTTTCGTCACCAGCATTTTTCGTCACCAGCATTTTTTCGTCACCAGCATTTTTCGTCATTTTTGGTCACCAGCATTTTTTTTGTCACCAGCATTTTTCATCATTTTCCGTCACCAGCATTTTTTCGTCACCAGCATTATTCGTAATTTTTCGTCACCAGCATTTTTCGTCATTCTTCGTCAACAGCATTTTTTCGTCACCAGCATGTTTAGTCATTTTTCGTCACCAGCATTTTTTTGTCATTTTTCGTCACCAGCATTTTTTCGTCACCAGCATTTTTTTCGTCACCAGCATTTTCCGTCACCAGCATTTTTTCGTCTCCAGCATTTTTCATCATTTTTCGTCACCAGCATTTTTTCGTCACCAGCATTTTTCATCATTTTTCGTCACCAGCATTTTTTCGTCACCAGCATTTTTCGTCATTTTTCGTCACCAGCATTTTTCGTCATTTTTCGTCACCAGCATTTTTTCGTCACCAGCATTTTTCGTCACCTGCATTTTTTCGTCACCAGCATTTTTCGTCATTTTTCGTCACCAGCATTTTTCGTCATTTTTCGTCACCAGCATTTTTCGTCATTCTTCGTCAACAGCATTTTTTCGTCACCAGCATGTTTAGTCATTTTTCGTCACCAGCATTTTTTTGTCATTTTTCGTCACCAGCATTTTTTCGTCACCAGCATTTTTTTCGTCACCAGCATTTTCCGTCACCAGCATTTTTTCGTCTCCAGCATTTTTCATCATTTTTCGTCACCAGCATTTTTTCGTCACCAGCATTTTTCATCATTTTTCGTCACCAGCATTTTTTCGTCACCAGCATTTTTCGTCATTTTTCGTCACCAGCATTTTTCGTCATTTTTCGTCACCAGCATTTTTTCGTCACCAGCATTTTTCGTCACCTGCATTTTTTCGTCACCAGCATTTTTCGCCATTTTTCGTCACCAGCATTTTTAGTCATTTTTCGTCACCAGTATTTTTTCGTCACCAGCATTTTTCGTCATTTTTCGTCACCAGCATTTTTCGTCATTTTTCGTCACCAGCATTTTTTTTGTCACCAGCATTTTTCGTCATTTTTCGTCACCAGCATTTTTCGTCACCAGCATTTTTTCGTCACCAGCATTTTTAGTCATTTTTCGTCACCAGCATTTTTTCGTCACCAGCATTTTTCGTCACCAGCATTTTTTCGTCACCAGCATTTTTCATCATTTTTCGTCATCAGCATTTTTTCGTCATTTTTCGTCACCAGCATCTTTCGTCATTTTTCGTCACCAGCATTTTTTCGTCACCAGCATTTTTCATCATTTTTCGTCACCAGCATTTTTTCGTCATTTTTCGTCACCAGCATCTTTCGTCATTTTTCGTCACCAGCATTTTTTCGTCACCAGCATTTTTCGTCACCAGCATCTTTTCGTCACCAGCATTTTTAGTCATTTTTCGTCACCAGCATTTTTTCGTCACCAGCATTTTTCGTCACCAGCATTTTTTCGTCACCAGCATTTTTCGTCATTTTTCGTCACCAGCATTTTTTCGTCACCAGCATTTTTCATCATTTTTCGTCACCAGCATTTTTTCGTCATTTTTCGTCACCAGCATCTTTCGTCATTTTTCGTCACCAGCATTTTTTCGTCACCAGCATTTTTTTCGTCACCAGCATTTTCCGTCACCAGCATTTTTTCGTCTCCAGCATTTTTCATCATTTTTCGTCACCAGGATTTTTTCGTCACCAGCATTCGTCACCAGCATTTTTCGTCATTTTTCGTCACCAGCATTTTTTTCGTCACCAGCATTTTTTTTGTCACCAGCATTTTTCATCATTTTCCGTCACCAGCATTTTTTCGTCACCAGCATTATTCGTAATTTTTCGTCACCAGCATTTTTCGTCATTCTTCGTCAACAGCATTTTTTCGTCACCAGCATTTTTAGTCATTTTTCGTCACCAGCATTTTTTTGTCATTTTTTGTCATTCTTCGTCACCAGCATTTTCCGTCACCAGCATTTTTTCGTCTCCAGCATTTTTCATCATTTTTCGTCACCAGCATTTTTTCGTCACCAGCATTTTTCTACATTTTTCGTCACCAGCATTTTTTCGTCACCAGCATTTTTCATCATTTTTCGTCACCAGCATTTTTTCGTCATTTTTCGTCACCAGCATCTTTCATCATTTTTCGTCATCAGCATTTTTTCGTCATTTTTCGTCACCAGCATTTTTTCGTCACCAGCATTTTTCGTCATTTTTCGTCACCAGCATTTTTCGTCATTTTTCATCACCAGCTTTTTTTCGTCACCAGCATTTTTCGTCATTTTTTGTCACCAGCATTTTTTTGTCATTTTTCGTCACCAGCATTTTTTCGTCACCAGCATTTTTTTCGTCACCAGCATTTTTCGTCACCAGCATTTTTTCGTCTCCAGCATTTTTCATCATTTTTCGTCACCAGCATTATTCGCCATTTTTCGTCACCAGCATGTTTTCGTCACCAGCATTTTTAGTCATTTTTCGTCACCAGTATTTTTTCGTCACCAGAATTTTTCGTCATTTTTCGTCACCAGCATTTTTCGTCACTTTTCGTCACCAGCATTTTTTCGTCACCAGCATTTTTCGTCATTTTTGGTCACCAGCATTTTTTTTGTCACCAGCATTTTTCGTCATTTTTCGTCACCAGCATTTTTCGTCACCAGTATTTTTTCGTCACCAGCATTTTTAGTCATTTTTCGTCACCAGCATTTTTTCGTCACCAGCATTTTTCGTCACCAGCATTTTTTCGTCACCAGCATTTTTCATCATTTTTCGTCACCAGCATTTTTTCGTCACCAGCATTTTTCGTCATTTTTCGTCACCAGCATTTTTCGTCATTTTTCGTCACCAGCATTTTTTTCGTCACCAGCATTTTTCGTCACCAGCATTTTTCGTCACCAGCATTTTTCGTTATTTTTCGTCACCAGCATTTTTCGTCATTTTTCGTCACCAGCATTTTTTCGTCACCAGCATTTTTTCGTCACCAGCATTTTTCGTCATTTTTGGTCACCAGCATTTTTTTTGTCACCAGCATTTTTCATCATTTTCCGTCACCAGCATTTTTTCGTCACCAGCATTATTCGTAATTTTTCGTCACCAGCATTTTTCGTCATTCTTCGTCAACAGCATTTTTTCGTCACCAGCATTTTTAGTCATTTTTCGTCACCAGCATTTTTTTGTCATTTTTTGTCATTCTTCGTCACCAGCATTTTCCGTCACCAGCATTTTTTCGTCTCCAGCATTTTTCATCATTTTTCGTCACCAGCATTTTTTCGTCACCAGCATTTTTCTACATTTTTCGTCACCAGCATTTTTTCGTCACCAGCATTTTTCATCATTTTTCGTCACCAGCATTTTTTCGTCATTTTTCGTCACCAGCATCTTTCATCATTTTTCGTCATCAGCATTTTTTCGTCATTTTTCGTCACCAGCATTTTTTCGTCACCAGCATTTTTCGTCATTTTTCGTCACCAGCATTTTTCGTCATTTTTCATCACCAGCTTTTTTTCGTCACCAGCATTTTTCGTCATTTTTTGTCACCAGCATTTTTTTGTCATTTTTCGTCACCAGCATTTTTCGTCATTTTTCATCACCAGCTTTTTTTCGTCACCAGCATTTTTCGTCATTTTTTGTCACCAGCATTTTTTTGTCATTTTTCGTCACCAGCATTTTTTCGTCACCAGCATTTTTTTCGTCACCAGCATTTTTCGTCACCAGCATTTTTTCGTCTCCAGCATTTTTCATCATTTTTCGTCACCAGCATTATTCGCCATTTTTCGTCACCAGCATGTTTTCGTCACCAGCATTTTTTTCGTCACCAGCATTTTTCGTCACCAGCATTTTTTCGTCTCCAGCATTTTTCATCATTTTTCGTCACCAGCATTATTCGCCATTTTTCGTCACCAGCATGTTTTCGTCACCAGCATTTTTAGTCATTTTTCGTCACCAGTATTTTTTCGTCACCAGAATTTTTCGTCATTTTTCGTCACCAGCATTTTTCGTCACTTTTCGTCACCAGCATTTTTTCGTCACCAGCATTTTTCGTCATTTTTGGTCACCAGCATTTTTTTTGTCACCAGCATTTTTCGTCATTTTTCGTCACCAGCATTTTTCGTCACCAGTATTTTTTCGTCACCAGCATTTTTAGTCATTTTTCGTCACCAGCATTTTTTCGTCACCAGCATTTTTCGTCACCAGCATTTTTTCGTCACCAGCATTTTTCATCATTTTTCGTCACCAGCATTTTTTCGTCACCAGCATTTTTCATCATTTTTCGTCATCAGCATTTTTTCGTCATTTTTCGTCACCAGCATCTTTCGTCATTTTTCGTCACCAGCATTTTTTCGTCACCAGCATTTTTCATCATTTTTCGTCATCAGCATTTTTTCGTCATTTTTCGTCACCAGCATTTTTTCGTCATTTTTCGTCACCAGCATCTTTCGTCATTTTTTGTCACCAGAATTTTTTCGTCACCAGCATTTTTCGCCATTTTTCGTCACCAGCATGTTTTCGTCACTAGCATTTTTAGTCATTTTTCGTCAACAGTATTTTTTCGTCACCAGCATTTTTCATCATTTTTCGTCACCAGCATTTTTTCGTCACCAGCATTTTTCGTCATTTTTCGTCACCAGCATTTTTCGTCATTTTTCGTCACCAGCATTTTTCGTCATTTTTCGTCACCAGCATTTTTTTCGTCACCAGCATTTTTCGTCACCAGCATTTTTCGTCATTTTTCGTCACCAGCATTTTTTCGTCACCAGCATTTTTCGTCATTTTTCGTCACCAGCATTTTTCGTCATTTTTCGTCACCAGCATTTTTCGTCATTTTTCGTCACCAGCATTTTTTTCGTCACCAGCATTTTTCGTCACCAGCATTTTTCGTCATTTTTCGTCACCAGCATTTTTTCGTCACCAGCATTTTTCATCATTTTTCGTCACCAGCATTTTTTCGTCATTTTTCGTCACCAGCATCTTTCGTCATTTTTCGTCACCAGCATTTTTTCGTCACCAGCATTTTTTCGTCACCAGCATTTTTCGCCATTTTTCGTCACCAGCATTTTTGCTTCACCAGCATTTTTCGTCATTTTTCGTCACCAGCATTTTTTGTCATTTTTCGTCACCAGCATTTTTTTCGTCACCAGCATTTTTCGTCACCAGCATTTTTCGTCATTTTTTGTCACCAGCATTTTTCGTCATTTTTGGTCACCAGCATTTTTTTTGTCACCAGCATTTTTCGTCATTTTTCGTCACCAGCATTTTTCGTCACCAGCATTTTTCGTCATTTTTCGTCACCAGCATTTTTCGTCACCAGCATTTTTTCGTCACCAGCATCTTTCGTCATTTTTCGTCACCAGCATTTTTTTCGTCACCAGCATTTTTCATCATTTTTCGTCATCAGCATTTTTTCGTCATTTTTCGTCACCAGCATCTTTCGTCATTTTTCGTCACCAGCATTTCTTCGTCACCAGCATTTTTCATCATTTTTCGTCACCAGCATTTTTTCGTCATTTTTCGTCACCAGCATCTTTCGTCATTTTTCGTCACCAGAATTTTTTCGTCACCAGCATTTTTCGCCATTTTTCGTCACCAGCATGTTTTCGTCACTAGCATTTTTAGTCATTTTTCGTCAACAGTATTTTTTCGTCACCAGCATTTTTCATCATTTTTCGTCACCAGCATTTTTTCGTCACCAGCATTTTTCGTCATTTTTCGTCACCAGCATTTTTCGTCATTTTTCGTCACCAGCATTTTTTTCGTCACCAGCATTTTTCGTCACCAGCATTTTTCGTCATTTTTCGTCACCAGCATTTTTTCGTCACCAGCATTTTTCGTCATTTTTCGTCACCAGCATTTTTCGTCATTTTTCGTCACCAGCATTTTTCGTCATTTTTCGTCACCA
This sequence comes from Gymnoscopelus microlampas, assembly GCF_963454915.1. Taxonomy (NCBI): domain Eukaryota; kingdom Metazoa; phylum Chordata; class Actinopteri; order Myctophiformes; family Myctophidae; genus Gymnoscopelus; species Gymnoscopelus microlampas. Next base: position 62,145 of record NW_028155600.1, on the reverse strand, counting down.
GCATTTTTTTCGTCACCAGCATTTTTCGTCACCAGCATTTTTCGTCATTTTTCGTCACCAGCATTTTTTCGTCACCAGCATTTTTCATCATTTTTCGTCACCAGCATTTTTTCGTCATTTTTCGTCACCAGCATCTTTCGTCATTTTTCGTCACCAGCATTTTTTCGTCACCAGCATTTTTCATCATTTTTCGTCACCAGCATTTTTTCGTCATTTTTCGTCACCAGCATCTTTCGTCATTTTTCGTCACCAGCATTTTTTCGTCACCAGCATTTTTCGCCATTTTTTGTCACCAGCATTTTTGCTTCACCAGCATTTTTCGTCATTTTTCGTCACCAGCATTTTTTGTCATTTTTCGTCACCAGCATTTTTTTCGTCACCAGCATTTTTCGTCACCAGCATTTTTCGTCATTTTTCGTCACCAGCATTTTTTCGTCACCAGCATTTTTTCGTCACCAGCATTTTTCGTCATTTTTGGTCACCAGCATTTTTTTTGTCACCAGCATTTTTCATCATTTTCCGTCACCAGCATTTTTTCGTCACCAGCATTATTCGTAATTTTTCGTCACCAGCATTTTTCGTCATTCTTCGTCAACAGCATTTTTTCGTCACCAGCATTTTTAGTCATTTTTCGTCACCAGCATTTTTTTGTCATTTTTCGTCACCAGCATTTTTTCGTCACCAGCATTTTTTTCGTCACCAGCATTTTCCGTCACCAGCATTTTTTCGTCTCCAGCATTTTTCATCATTTTTCGTCACCAGCATTTTTTCGTCACCAGCATCTTTCGTCATTTTTGGTCACCAGCATTTTTTTTGTCACCAGCATTTTTCATCATTTTCCGTCACCAGCATTTTTTCGTCACCAGCATTATTCGTAATTTTTCGTCACCAGCATTTTTCGTCATTCTTCGTCAACAGCATTTTTTCGTCACCAGCATTTTTAGTCATTTTTCGTCACCAGCATTTTTTTGTCATTTTTCGTCACCAGCATTTTTTCGTCACCAGCATTTTTTTCGTCACCAGCATTTTCCGTCACCAGCATTTTTTCGTCTCCAGCATTTTTCATCATTTTTCGTCACCAGCATTTTTTCGTCACCAGCATTTTTCATCATTTTTCGTCACCAGCATTTTTCGTCATTTTTCGTCACCAGCATTTTTCGTCATTTTTCGTCACCAGCATTTTTTCGTCACCAGCATTTTTCGTCACCTGCATTTTTTCGTCACCAGCATTTTTCGCCATTTTTCGTCACCAGCATTTTTCTTCATTTTTCGTCACCAGCATTTTTCGCCATTTTTCGTCACCAGCATGTTTTCGTCACCTGCATTTTTAGTCATTTTTCGTCAACAGTATTTTTTCGTCACCAGCATTTTTCGCCATTTTTCGTCACCAGCATTTTTTCTTCACCAGCATTTTTTGTCATTTTTCGTCACCAGCATTTTTTTCGTCACCAGCATTTTTCGTCACCAGCATTTTTTCGTCACCAGCATTTTTCATCATTTTTCGTCACCAGCATTTTTTCGTCACCAGCATTTTTCGTCATTTTTCGTCACCAGCATTTTTCGTCATTTTTCGTCACCAGCATTTTTTTCGTCACCAGCATTTTTCGTCACCAGCATTTTTCGTTATTTTTCGTCACCAGCATTTTTCGTCATTTTTCGTCACCAGCATTTTTTCGTCACCAGCATTTTTTCGTCACCAGCATTTTTCGTCATTTTTGGTCACCAGCATTTTTTCGTCACCAGCATTTTTCATCATTTTTCGTCACCAGCATTTTTTCGTCATTTTTCGTCACCAGCATCTTTCGTTGTTACGAAAACCCTTACGGTCTAGGGTTGGGTTTGTAACAAGGATGGAAAAACAGGCTGTTGAACAAAAGGTGTACAAATAATGGAGACGAAACAATGTTTGGGCAAAAGGTGCTATGTGCTTTTACTCCTCAAAACAGTATTATTTACAGTATGTACAATTCAGCATGCACAGGGCATGAGGTCTTAACCAAAACAAAAGTAAGCCACTACCAGGGGACTCGGGTGTTGCCAAAATAACAAACAAAACAGCTAGGGAACAAAAGACAGCTTAACTACCTAACTAAATTGTAACTAGTACAAAACAAAAGACTGCCTACCTAACTACACTACCAATGACCAGTGTCAAAATACATAGGTGGCAAACACCCCTTACCTAGTGTGCTTAACAATGTTCTTCCTACGTGATGGCTATGTACAGAGGCCTCTGTCTTTCCTGTCCCAAGGCAGCGGCATACACAAAGCAAGTTTAACTGTAGAACACTTTGAGCTGCTAAGGTTAGCTCTGGGGAGATAGATGCATGCAGGTGAGATGCTGGTGAGAGAATGAGCTGTGGTGGAACCCAGCCTTTTATAGGCAGCAGATGGTGGTGATTGGATGAGGGTGGGGCCAGGTAACAGTTTGATTGACAGCTGATGGGTTGGTGACTTCAGACCTGTAGTGAGTGACAGAGGGGAGAGATAGACAGGACAAAACCACAGTAGCAACCATAGTGGAACGTAACATTCGTCATTTTTTGTCACCAGCATTTTTTCGTCACCAGCATTTTTCATCATTTTTCGTCACCAGCATTTTTTCGTCATTTTTCGTCACCAGCATCTTTCGTCATTTTTCGTCACCAGCATTTTTTCGTCACCAGCATTTTTCGTCACCAGCATTTTTTCGTCACCAGCATTTTTCATCATTTTTCGTCACCAGCATTTTTCATCATTTTTCGTCACCAGCATTTTTCGCCATTTTTCGTCACCAGCATGTTTTCGTCACTAGCATTTTTAGTCATTTTTCGTCAACAGTATTTTTTCGTCACCAGCATTTTTCATCATTTTTCGTCACCAGCATGTTTTCGTCACCAGCATTTTTCGTCATTTTTCGTCACCAGCATTTTTCGTCATTTTTCGTCACCAGCATTTTTCATCATTTTTCGTCATCAGCATTTTTTCGTCATTTTTCGTCACCAGCATCTTTCGTCATTTTTCGTCACCAGCATTTTTTCGTCACCAGCATTTTTCATCATTTTTCGTCACCAGCATTTTTCGTCACCAGCATTTTTCGTCACCAGCATTTTTTCGTCACCAGCATTTTTAGTCATTTTTCGTCAACAGTATTTTTTCGTCACCAGCATTTTTCATCATTTTAAGTCACCAGCATTTTTTCGTCACCAGCATTTTTTCTTCACCAGCATTTTTCGTCATTTTTCGTCACCAGCATTTTTTCGTCACCAGCATTTTTCATCATTTTTCGTCACCAGCATTTTTTCGTCATTTTTCGTCACCAGCATCTTTCGTCATTTTTTGTCACCAGCATTTTTTCGTCACCAGCATTTTTCGCCATTTTTCATCACCAGCATGTTTTCGTCACCAGCATTTTTAGTCATTTTTCGTCACCAGTATTTTTTTGTCACCAGCATTTTTCGCCATTTTTCGTCACCAGCATTTTTTCTTCACCAGCATTTTTCGTCATTTTTCGTCACCAGCATTTTTCGTCACCAGCATTTTTTCGTCACCAGCATTTTTCGTCATTTTTCGTCACCAGCATTTTTTCGTCACCAGCATGTTTTCGTCACCAGCATTTTTAGTCATTTTTCGTCAACAGTATTTTTTCGTCACCAGCATTTTTCATCATTTTAAGTCACCAGCATTTTTTCGTCACCAGCATTTTTTCTTCACCAGCATTTTTCGTCATTTTTCGTCACCAGCATTTTTTCGTCACCAGCATTTTTCATCATTTTTCGTCACCAGCATTTTTTCTTCACCAGCATTTTTCGTCATTTTTCGTCACCAGCATTTTTTCGTCACCAGCATTTTTCATCATTTTTCGTCACCAGCATTTTTTCGTCATTTTTCGTCACCAGCATCTTTCGTCATTTTTTGTCACCAGCATTTTTTCGTCACCAGCATTTTTCGCCATTTTTCATCACCAGCATGTTTTCGTCACCAGCATTTTTAGTCATTTTTCGTCACCAGTATTTTTTTGTCACCAGCATTTTTCGCCATTTTTCGTCACCAGCATTTTTTCTTCACCAGCATTTTTCGTCATTTTTCGTCACCAGCATTTTTCGTCACCAGCATTTTTTCGTCACCAGCATCTTTCGTCATTTTTCGTCACCAGCATTTTTTTCGTCACCAGCATTTTTCATCATTTTTCGTCATCAGCATTTTTTCGTCATTTTTCGTCACCAGCATCTTTCGTCATTTTTCGTCACCAGCATTTTCCGTCACCAGCATTTTTTCGTCTCCAGCATTTTTCATCATTTTTCGTCATCAGCATTTTTTCGTCACCAGCATTCTTCGTCATTTTTCGTCACCAGCATTTTTCGTCATTTTTCGTCACCAGCATTTTTTTCGTCACCAGCATTTTTCGTCACCAGCATTTTTCGTCATTTTTCGTCACCAGCATTTTTTCGTCACCAGCATTTTTCATCATTTTTTGTCACCAGCATTTTTTCGTCATTTTTCGTCACCAGCATCTTTCGTCATTTTTCGTCACCAGCATTTTTTCGTCACCAGCATTTTTCATCATTTTTCGTCACCAGCATTTTTTCGTCATTTTTCGTCACCAGCATCTTTCGTCATTTTTCGTCACCAGCATCTTTCGTCATTTTTCGTCACCAGCATTTTTTCGTCACCAGCATTTTTTCGTCACCAGCATTTTTTCGTCACCAGCATTTTTCGCCATTTTTTGTCACCAGCATTTTTGCTTCACCAGCATTTTTCGTCATTTTTCGTCACCAGCATTTTTTTCGTCACCAGCATTTTTCGTCACCAGCATTTTTCGATATTTTTCGTCACCAGCATTTTTCGTCATTTTTCGTCACCAGCATTTTTTCGTCACCAGCATTTTTTCGTCACCAGCATTTTTCGTCATTTTTGGTCACCAGCATTTTTTTTGTCACCAGCATTTTTTATCATTTTCCGTCACCAGCATTTTTTCGTCACCAGCATTATTCGTAATTTTTCGTCACCAGCATTTTTCGTCATTCTTCGTCAACAGCATTTTTTCGTCACCAGCATTTTCCGTCACCAGCATTTTTTCGTCTCCAGCATTTTTCATCATTTTTCGTCACCAGCATTTTTTCGTCACCAGCATTCTTCGTCATTTTTCGTCACCAGCATTTTTTTCGTCACCAGCATTTTTTCTTCACCAGCATTTTTTGTCATTTTTCGTCACCAGCATTTTTTTCGTCACCAGCATTTTTCGTCACCAGCATTTTTTCGTCACCAGCATTTTTCATCATTTTTCGTCACCAGCATTTTTCGTCATTTTTCGTCACCAGCATTTTTTTCGTCACCAGCATTTTTCGTCACCAGCATTTTTCGTTATTTTTCGTCACCAGCATTTTTCGTCATTTTTCGTCACCAGCATTTTTTCGTCACCAGCATTTTTTCGTCACCACATTTTTCGTCATTTTTGGTCACCAGCATTTTTTTCGTCACCAGCATTTTTTCGTCATTTTTCGTCACCAGCATCTTTCGTCATTTTTCGTCACCAGCATTTTTTCGTCACCAGCATTTTTGCTTCACCAGCATTTTTCGTCATTTTTCGTCACCAGCATTTTTTTCGTCACCAGCATTTTTCGTCACCAGCATTTTTCGATATTTTTCGTCACCAGCATTATTCGTCATTTTTCGTCACCAGCATTTTTTCGTCACCAGCATTTTTTCGTCACCAGCATTTTTCGTCATTTTTGGTCACCAGCATTTTTTTTGTCACCAGCATTTTTCATCATTTTCCGTCACCAGCATTTTTTCGTCACCAGCATTATTCGTAATTTTTCGTCACCAGCATTTTTCGTCATTCTTCGTCAACAGCATTTTTTCGTCACCAGCATTTTTAGTCATTTTTCGTCACCAGCATTTTTTTGTCATTTTTCGTCACCAGCATTTTTTCGTCACCAGCATTTTTTTCGTCACCAGCATTTTCCGTCACCAGCATTTTTTCGTCTCCAGCATTTTTCATCATTTTTCGTCACCAGGATTTTTTCGTCACCAGCATTCGTCACCAGCATTTTTCGTCATTTTTCGTCACCAGCATTTTTTTCGTCACCAGCATTTTTTCTTCACCAGCATTTTTTGTCATTTTTCGTCACCAGCATTTTTTTCGTCACCAGCATTTTTCGTCACCAGCATTTTTTCGTCACCAGCATTTTTCATCATTTTTCGTCACCAGCATTTTTTCGTCACCAGCATTTTTCGTCATTTTTCGTCACCAGCATTTTTCGTCATTTTTCGTCACCAGCATTTTTTTCGTCACCAGCATTTTTCGTCACCAGCATTTTTCGTCACCAGCATTTTTCGTTATTTTTCGTCACCAGCATTTTTCGTCATTTTTCGTCACCAGCATTTTTTCGTCACCAGCATTTTTTCGTCACCAGCATTTTTCGTCATTTTTGGTCACCAGCATTTTTTTTGTCACCAGCATTTTTCATCATTTTCCGTCACCAGCATTTTTTCGTCACCAGCATTATTCGTAATTTTTCGTCACCAGCATTTTTCGTCATTCTTCGTCAACAGCATTTTTTCGTCACCAGCATTTTTAGTCATTTTTCGTCACCAGCATTTTTTTTGTCATTTTTTGTCATTCTTCGTCACCAGCATTTTCCGTCACCAGCATTTTTTCGTCTCCAGCATTTTTCATCATTTTTCGTCACCAGCATTTTTTCGTCACCAGCATTTTTCTACATTTTTCGTCACCAGCATTTTTTCGTCACCAGCATTTTTCATCATTTTTCGTCACCAGCATTTTTTCGTCATTTTTCGTCACCAGCATCTTTCATCATTTTTCGTCATCAGCATTTTTTCGTCATTTTTCGTCACCAGCATTTTTTCGTCACCAGCATTTTTCGTCATTTTTCGTCACCAGCATTTTTCGTCATTTTTCATCACCAGCTTTTTTTCGTCACCAGCATTTTTCGTCATTTTTTGTCACCAGCATTTTTTTGTCATTTTTCGTCACCAGCATTTTTTCGTCACCAGCATTTTTTTCGTCACCAGCATTTTTCGTCACCAGCATTTTTTCGTCTCCAGCATTTTTCATCATTTTTCGTCACCAGCATTATTCGCCATTTTTCGTCACCAGCATGTTTTCGTCACCAGCAGTTTTAGTCATTTTTCGTCACCAGTATTTTTTCGTCACCAGAATTTTTCGTCATTTTTCGTCACCAGCATTTTTCGTCACTTTTCGTCACCAGCATTTTTTCGTCACCAGCATTTTTCGTCATTTTTGGTCACCAGCATTTTTTTTGTCACCAGCATTTTTCGTCATTTTTCGTCACCAGCATTTTTCGTCACCAGTATTTTTTCGTCACCAGCATTTTTAGTCATTTTTCGTCACCAGCATTTTTTCGTCACCAGCATTTTTCGTCACCAGCATTTTTTCGTCACCAGCATTTTTCATCATTTTTCGTCACCAGCATTTTTTCGTCACCAGCATTTTTCATCATTTTTCGTCATCAGCATTTTTTCGTCATTTTTCGTCACCAGCATCTTTCGTCATTTTTCGTCACCAGCATTTTTTCGTCACCAGCATTTTTCATCATTTTTCGTCATCATCATTTTTTCGTCATTTTTCGTCACCAGCATCTTTCGTCATTTTTCGTCACCAGCATTTTTTCGTCACCAGCATTTTTCATCATTTTTCGTCACCAGCATTTTTTCGTCATTTTTCGTCACCAGCATCTTTCGTCATTTTTCGTCACCAGAATTTTTTCGTCACCAGCATTTTTCGCCATTTTTCGTCACCAGCATGTTTTCGTCACTAGCATTTTTAGTCATTTTTCGTCAACAGTATTTTTTCGTCACCAGCATTTTTCATCATTTTTCGTCACCAGCATTTTTTCGTCACCAGCATTTTTCGTCATTTTTCGTCACCAGCATTTTTCGTCATTTTTCGTCACCAGCATTTTTCGTCATTTTTCGTCACCAGCATTTTTTTCGTCACCAGCATTTTTCGTCACCAGCATTTTTCGTCATTTTTCGTCACCAGCATTTTTTCGTCACCAGCATTTTTCGTCACCAGCATTTTTCGTCATTTTTCGTCACCAGCATTTTTCGTCATTTTTCGTCACCAGCATTTTTTTCGTCACCAGCATTTTTCGTCACCAGCATTTTTCGTCATTTTTCGTCACCAGCATTTTTTCGTCACCAGCATTTTTCATCATTTTTCGTCACCAGCATTTTTTCGTCATTTTTCGTCACCAGCATCTTTCGTCACCAGCATTTTTTCGTCACCAGCATTTTTTCGTCACCAGCATTTTTCGCCATTTTTCGTCACCAGCATTTTTGCTTCACCAGCATTTTTCGTCATTTTTCGTCACCAGCATTTTTTGTCATTTTTCGTCACCAGCATTTTTTCGTCACCAGCATTTTTCATCATTTTTCGTCATCAGCATTTTTTCGTCATTTTTCGTCACCAGCATCTTTCGTCATTTTTCGTCACCAGCATCTTTCGTCATTTTTCGTCACCAGCATTTTTTCGTCACCAGCATTTTTTCGTCACCAGCATTTTTTCGTCACCAGCATTTTTCGCCATTTTTTGTCACCAGCATTTTTGCTTCACCAGCATTTTTCGTCATTTTTCGTCACCAGCATTTTTTTCGTCACCAGCATTTTTCGTCACCAGCATTTTTCGATATTTTTCGTCACCAGCATTTTTCGTCATTTTTCGTCACCAGCATTTTTTCGTCACCAGCATTTTTTCGTCACCAGCATTTTTCGTCATTTTTGGTCACCAGCATTTTTTTTGTCACCAGCATTTTTTATCATTTTCCGTCACCAGCATTTTTTCGTCACCAGCATTATTCGTAATTTTTCGTCACCAGCATTTTTCGTCATTCTTCGTCAACAGCATTTTTTCGTCACCAGCATTTTCCGTCACCAGCATTTTTTCGTCTCCAGCATTTTTCATCATTTTTCGTCACCAGCATTTTTTCGTCACCAGCATTCTTCGTCATTTTTCGTCACCAGCATTTTTTTCGTCACCAGCATTTTTTCTTCACCAGCATTTTTTGTCATTTTTCGTCACCAGCATTTTTTTCGTCACCAGCATTTTTCGTCACCAGCATTTTTTCGTCACCAGCATTTTTCATCATTTTTCGTCACCAGCATTTTTCGTCATTTTTCGTCACCAGCATTTTTTTCGTCACCAGCATTTTTCGTCACCAGCATTTTTCGTTATTTTTCGTCACCAGCATTTTTCGTCATTTTTCGTCACCAGCATTTTTTCGTCACCAGCATTTTTTCGTCACCACATTTTTCGTCATTTTTGGTCACCAGCATTTTTTTCGTCACCAGCATTTTTTCGTCATTTTTCGTCACCAGCATCTTTCGTCATTTTTCGTCACCAGCATTTTTTCGTCACCAGCATTTTTGCTTCACCAGCATTTTTCGTCATTTTTCGTCACCAGCATTTTTTTCGTCACCAGCATTTTTCGTCACCAGCATTTTTCGATATTTTTCGTCACCAGCATTTTTCGTCATTTTTCGTCACCAGCATTTTTTCGTCACCAGCATTTTTTCGTCACCAGCATTTTTCGTCATTTTTGGTCACCAGCATTTTTTTTGTCACCAGCATTTTTCATCATTTTCCGTCACCAGCATTTTTTCGTCACCAGCATTATTCGTAATTTTTCGTCACCAGCATTTTTCGTCATTCTTCGTCAACAGCATTTTTTCGTCACCAGCATTTTTAGTCATTTTTCGTCACCAGCATTTTTTTGTCATTTTTCGTCACCAGCATTTTTTCGTCACCAGCATTTTTTTCGTCACCAGCATTTTCCGTCACCAGCATTTTTTCGTCTCCAGCATTTTTCATCATTTTTCGTCACCAGGATTTTTTCGTCACCAGCATTCGTCACCAGCATTTTTCGTCATTTTTCGTCACCAGCATTTTTTTCGTCACCAGCATTTTTTCTTCACCAGCATTTTTTGTCATTTTTCGTCACCAGCATTTTTTTCGTCACCAGCATTTTTCGTCACCAGCATTTTTTCGTCACCAGCATTTTTCATCATTTTTCGTCACCAGCATTTTTTCGTCACCAGCATTTTTCGTCATTTTTCGTCACCAGCATTTTTCGTCATTTTTCGTCACCAGCATTTTTTTCGTCACCAGCATTTTTCGTCACCAGCATTTTTCGTCACCAGCATTTTTCGTTATTTTTCGTCACCAGCATTTTTCGTCATTTTTCGTCACCAGCATTTTTTCGTCACCAGCATTTTTTCGTCACCAGCATTTTTCGTCATTTTTGGTCACCAGCATTTTTTTTGTCACCAGCATTTTTCATCATTTTCCGTCACCAGCATTTTTTCGTCACCAGCATTATTCGTAATTTTTCGTCACCAGCATTTTTCGTCATTCTTCGTCAACAGCATTTTTTCGTCACCAGCATTTTTAGTCATTTTTCGTCACCAGCATTTTTTTTGTCATTTTTTGTCATTCTTCGTCACCAGCATTTTCCGTCACCAGCATTTTTTCGTCTCCAGCATTTTTCATCATTTTTAGTCACCAGCATTTTTTCGTCACCAGCATTTTTCTACATTTTTCGTCACCAGCATTTTTTCGTCACCAGCATTTTTCATCATTTTTCGTCACCAGCATTTTTTCGTCATTTTTCGTCACCAGCATCTTTCATCATTTTTCGTCATCAGCATTTTTTCGTCATTTTTCGTCACCAGCATTTTTTCGTCACCAGCATTTTTCGTCATTTTTCGTCACCAGCATTTTTCGTCATTTTTCATCACCAGCTTTTTTTCGTCACCAGCATTTTTCGTCATTTTTTGTCACCAGCATTTTTTTGTCATTTTTCGTCACCAGCATTTTTTCGTCACCAGCATTTTTTTCGTCACCAGCATTTTTCGTCACCAGCATTTTTTCGTCTCCAGCATTTTTCATCATTTTTCGTCACCAGCATTATTCGCCATTTTTCGTCACCAGCATGTTTTCGTCACCAGCAGTTTTAGTCATTTTTCGTCACCAGTATTTTTTCGTCACCAGAATTTTTCGTCATTTTTCGTCACCAGCATTTTTCGTCACTTTTCGTCACCAGCATTTTTTCGTCACCAGCATTTTTCGTCATTTTTGGTCACCAGCATTTTTTTTGTCACCAGCATTTTTCGTCATTTTTCGTCACCAGCATTTTTCGTCACCAGTATTTTTTCGTCACCAGCATTTTTAGTCATTTTTCGTCACCAGCATTTTTTCGTCACCAGCATTTTTCGTCACCAGCATTTTTTCGTCACCAGCATTTTTCATCATTTTTCGTCACCAGCATTTTTTCGTCACCAGCATTTTTCATCATTTTTCGTCATCAGCATTTTTTCGTCATTTTTCGTCACCAGCATCTTTCGTCATTTTTCGTCACCAGCATTTTTTCGTCACCAGCATTTTTCATCATTTTTCGTCATCATCATTTTTTCGTCATTTTTCGTCACCAGCATCTTTCGTCATTTTTCGTCACCAGCATTTTTTCGTCACCAGCATTTTTCATCATTTTTCGTCACCAGCATTTTTTCGTCATTTTTCGTCACCAGCATCTTTCGTCATTTTTCGTCACCAGAATTTTTTCGTCACCAGCATTTTTCGCCATTTTTCGTCACCAGCATGTTTTCGTCACTAGCATTTTTAGTCATTTTTCGTCAACAGTATTTTTTCGTCACCAGCATTTTTCATCATTTTTCGTCACCAGCATTTTTTCGTCACCAGCATTTTTCGTCATTTTTCGTCACCAGCATTTTTCGTCATTTTTCGTCACCAGCATTTTTCGTCATTTTTCGTCACCAGCATTTTTTTCGTCACCAGCATTTTTCGTCACCAGCATTTTTCGTCATTTTTCGTCACCAGCATTTTTTCGTCACCAGCATTTTTCGTCACCAGCATTTTTCGTCATTTTTCGTCACCAGCATTTTTCGTCATTTTTCGTCACCAGCATTTTTTTCGTCACCAGCATTTTTCGTCACCAGCATTTTTCGTCATTTTTCGTCACCAGCATTTTTTCGTCACCAGCATTTTTCATCATTTTTCGTCACCAGCATTTTTTCGTCATTTTTCGTCACCAGCATCTTTCGTCACCAGCATTTTTTCGTCACCAGCATTTTTTCGTCACCAGCATTTTTCGCCATTTTTCGTCACCAGCATTTTTGCTTCACCAGCATTTTTCGTCATTTTTCGTCACCAGCATTTTTTGTCATTTTTCGTCACCAGCATTTTTTTCGTCACCAGCATTTTTCGTCACCAGCATTTTTCGTCATTTTTTGTCACCAGCATTTTTCGTCATTTTTGGTCACCAGCATTTTTTTTGTCACCAGCATTTTTCGTCATTTTTCGTCACCAGCATTTTTCGTCACCAGCATTTTTCGTCACCAGCATTTTTCGTCATTTTTCGTCACCAGCATTTTTCGTCATTTTTCGTCACCAGCATTTTTTTCGTCACCAGCATTTTTCGTCACCAGCATTTTTCGTCATTTTTCGTCACCAGCATTTTTTCGTCACCAGCATTTTTCGTCATTTTTCGTCACCAGCATTTTTCGTCATTTTTCGTCACCAGCATTTTTCGTCATTTTTCGTCACCAGCATTTTTTTCGTCACCAGCATTTTTCGTCACCAGCATTTTTCGTCATTTTTCGTCACCAGCATTTTTTCGTCACCAGCATTTTTCATCATTTTTCGTCACCAGCATTTTTTCGTCATTTTTCGTCACCAGCATCTTTCGTCATTTTTCGTCACCAGCATTTTTTCGTCACCAGCATTTTTCATCATTTTTCGTCACCAGCATTTTTTCGTCATTTTTCGTCACCAGCATCTTTCGTCATTTTTCGTCACCAGCATTTTTTCGTCACCAGCATTTTTCGCCATTTTTCGTCACCAGCATTTTTGCTTCACCAGCATTTTTCGTCATTTTTCGTCACCAGCATTTTTTGTCATTTTTCGTCACCAGCATTTTTTTCGTCACCAGCATTTTTCGTCACCAGCATTTTTCGTCATTTTTCGTCACCAGCATTTTTTCGTCACCAGCATTTTTTCGTCACCAGCATTTTTCGTCATTTTTGGTCACCAGCATTTTTTTTGTCACCAGCATTTTTCATCATTTTCCGTCACCAGCATTTTTTCGTCACCAGCATTATTCGTAATTTTTCGTCACCAGCATTTTTCGTCATTCTTCGTCAACAGCATTTTTTCGTCACCAGCATTTTTAGTCATTTTTCGTCACCAGCATTTTTTCGTCACCAGCATTTTTAGTCATTTTTTCGTCACCAGCATTTTTTTCGTCACCAGCATTTTCCGTCACCAGCATTTTTTCGTCTCCAGCATTTTTCATCATTTTTCGTCACCAGCATTTTTTCGTCACCAGCATTTTTCATCATTTTTCGTCACCAGCATTTTTTCGTCACCAGCATTTTTCGTCATTTTTCGTCACCAGCATTTTTCGTCATTTTTCGTCACCAGCATTTTTTCGTCACCAGCATTTTTCGTCACCTGCATTTTTTCGTCACCAGCATTTTTCATCATTTTTCGTCACCAGCATTTTTCGCCATTTTTCGTCACCAGCATGTTTTCGTCACCAGCATTTTTAGTCATTTTTCGTCAACAGTATTTTTTCGTCACCAGCATTTTTCGCCATTTTTCGTCACCAGCATTTTTTCTTCACCAGCATTTTTTGTCATTTTTCGTCACCAGCATTTTTTTCGTCACCAGCATTTTTCGTCACCAGCATTTTTTCGTCACCAGCATTTTTCATCATTTTTCGTCACCAGCATTTTTTCGTCACCAGCATTTTTCGTCATTTTTCGTCACCAGCATTTTTCGTCATTTTTCGTCACCAGCATTTTTTTCGTCACCAGCATTTTTCGTCACCAGCATTTTTCGTTATTTTTCGTCACCAGCATTTTTCGTCATTTTTCGTCACCAGCATTTTTTCGTCACCAGCATTTTTTCGTCACCAGCATTTTTCGTCATTTTTGGTCACCAGCATTTTTTTTGTCACCAGCATTTTTCATCATTTTCCGTCACCAGCATTTTTTCGTCACCAGCATTATTCGTAATTTTTCGTCACCAGCATTTTTCGTCATTCTTCGTCAACAGCATTTTTTCGTCACCAGCATTTTTAGTCATTTTTCGTCACCAGCATTTTTTTGTCATTTTTCGTCACCAGCATTTTTTCGTCACCAGCATTTTTTTCGTCACCAGCATTTTCCGTCACCAGCATTTTTTCGTCTCCAGCATTTTTCATCATTTTTCGTCACCAGCATTTTTTCGTCACCAGCATTTTTCATCATTTTTCGTCACCAGCATTTTTTCGTCACCAGCATTTTTCGTCATTTTTCGTCACCAGCATTTTTCGTCATTTTTCGTCACCAGCATTTTTCGCCATTTTTCGTCACCAGCATGTTTTCGTCACCAGCATTTTTAGTCATTTTTCGTCAACAGTATTTTTTCGTCACCAGCATATTTCGCCATTTTTCGTCACCAGCATTTTTTCTTCACCAGCATTTTTTGTCATTTTTCGTCACCAGCATTTTTTTCGTCACCAGCATTTTTCGTCACCAGCATTTTTTCGTCACCAGCATTTTTCATCATTTTTCGTCACCAGCATTTTTTCGTCACCAGCATTTTTCGTCATTTTTCGTCACCAGCATTTTTTCGTCACCAGCATTTTTCGTCATTTTTGGTCACCAGCATTTTTTTTGTCACCAGCATTTTTCATCATTTTCCGTCACCAGCATTTTTTCGTCACCAGCATTATTCGTAATTTTTCGTCACCAGCATTTTTCGTCATTCTTCGTCAACAGCATTTTTTCGTCACCAGCATTTTTTGTCATTTTTCGTCACCAGCATTTTTTTGTCATTTTTCGTCACCAGCATTTTTTCGTCACCAGCATTTTTTTCGTCACCAGCATTTTCCGTCACCAGCATTTTTTCGTCTCCAGCATTTTTCATCATTTTTCGTCACCAGCATTTTTTCGTCACCAGCATTTTTCATCATTTTTCGTCACCAGCATTTTTTCGTCACCAGCATTTTTCGTCATTTTTCGTCACCAGCATTTTTCGTCATTTTTCGTCACCAGCATTTTTCGTCATTTTTCGTCACCAGCATTTTTTCGTCACCAGCATTTTTCGTCACCAGCATCTTTTCGTCACCAGCATTTTTCGGCATTTTTCGTCACCAGCATTTTTTCGTCACCAGCATTTTTCGTCACCAGCATTTTTCGTCACCAGCATTTTTTCGTCACCAGCATTTTTTCGTCACCAGCATTTTTCGTCATTTTTCGTCACCAGCATTTTTTTGTCACCAGCATTTTTCGTCATTTTTCGTCACCAGCATTTTTCGTCATTTTTCGTCACCAGCATTTTTCGTCATTTTTCGTCACCAGCATTTTTTCGTCACCAGCATTTTTCGTCACCAGCATCTTTTCGTCACCAGCATTTTTCGGCATTTTTCGTCACCAGCATTTTTTCGTCACCAGCATTTTTCGTCACCAGCATTTTTTCGTCACCAGCATTTTTTCGTCACCAGCATTTTTCGTCATTTTTCGTCACCAGCATTTTTTTGTCACCAGCATTTTTCGTCATTTTTCGTCACCAGCATTTTTCGTCATTTTTCGTCACCAGCATTTTTCGTCATTTTTCATCACCAGCATTTTTCGTCACCAGAATTTTTTCGTCACCAGCATTTTTTCGTCACCAGCATTTTTCGTCATTTTTCGTCACCAGCATTTTTTCGTCACCTGCATTTTTTCGTCACCAGCATTTTTCGCCATTTTTCGTCACCAGCATGTTTTCGTCACCAGCATTTTTAGTCATTTTTCGTCACCAGTATTTTTTCGTCACCAGCATTTTTCGTCATTTTTCGTCATTTTTCGTCACCAGCATTTTTCGTCATTTTTCGTCACCAGCATTTTTTTTGTCACCAGCATTTTTCGTCATTTTTCGTCACCAGCATTTTTTCGTCACCAGCATTTTTCATCATTTTTCGTCACCAGCATTTTTCATCATTTTTCGTCACCAGCATTTTTCATCATTTTTCGTCACCAGCATTTTTCATCATTTTTCGTCACCAGCATTTTTTCGTCATTTTTCGTCACCAGCATCTTTCGTCATTTTTCGTCACCAGCATTTTTTCGTCACCAGCATTTTTCATCATTTTTCGTCACCAGCATTTTTTCGTCATTTTTCGTCACCAGCATCTTTCGTCATTTTTCGTCACCAGCATTTTTTCGTCACCAGCATTTTTCGTCACCAGCATTTTTTCGTCACCAGCATTTTTAGTCATTTTTCGTCACCAGCATCTTTTCGTCACCAGCATTTTTCGTCACCAGCATTTTTTCGTCACCAGCATTTTTCATCATTTTTCGTCACCAGCATTTTTTCGTGACCAGCATTTTTCGTCATTTTTCGTCACCAGCATCTTTCGTCATTTTTCGTCACCTGCATTTTTTCGTCACCAGCATCTTTCGTCATTTTTCGTCACCAGAATTTTTTCGTCACCAGCATTTTTCATCATTTTTCGTCACCAGCATTTTTTCGTCATTTTTCGTCACCAGCATCTTTCGTCATTTTTCGTCACCAGAATTTTTTCGTCACCAGCATTTTTCGCCATTTTTCGTCACCAGCATGTTTTCGTCACTAGCATTTTTAGTCATTTTTCGTCAACAGTATTTTTTCGTCACCAGCATTTTTTCGTCACCAGCATTTTTCATCATTTTTCGTCACCAGCATTTTTTCGTCACCAGCATTTTTCATCATTTTTCGTCATCAGCATTTTTTCGTCATTTTTCGTCACCAGCATTTTTTTCGTCACCAGCATTTTTCGTCACCAGCATTTTTCGTTATTTTTCGTCACCAGCATTTTTCGTCATTTTTCGTCACCAGCATTTTTTCGTCACCAGCATTTTTTCGTCACCAGCATTTTTCGTCATTTTTGGTCACCAGCATTTTTTTTGTCACCAGCATTTTTCATCATTTTCCGTCACCAGCATTTTTTCGTCACCAGCATTATTCGTAATTTTTCGTCACCAGCATTTTTCGTCATTCTTCGTCAACAGCATTTTTTCGTCACCAGCATTTTTAGTCATTTTTCGTCACCAGCATTTTTTTGTCATTTTTCGTCACCAGCATTTTTTCGTCACCAGCATTTTTTTCGTCACCAGCATTTTCCGTCACCAGCATTTTTTCGTCTCCAGCATTTTTCATCATTTTTCGTCACCAGCATTTTTTCGTCACCAGCATTTTTCATCATTTTTCGTCACCAGCATTTTTTCGTCACCAGCATTTTTCGTCATTTTTCGTCACCAGCATTTTTCGTCATTTTTCGTCACCAGCATTTTTCGCCATTTTTCGTCACCAGCATGTTTTCGTCACCAGCATTTTTAGTCATTTTTCGTCAACAGTATTTTTTCGTCACCAGCATATTTCGCCATTTTTCGTCACCAGCATTTTTTCTTCACCAGCATTTTTTGTCATTTTTCGTCACCAGCATTTTTTTCGTCACCAGCATTTTTCGTCACCAGCATTTTTTCGTCACCAGCATTTTTCATCATTTTTCGTCACCAGCATTTTTTCGTCACCAGCATTTTTCGTCATTTTTCGTCACCAGCATTTTTTCGTCACCAGCATTTTTCGTCATTTTTGGTCACCAGCATTTTTTTTGTCACCAGCATTTTTCATCATTTTCCGTCACCAGCATTTTTTCGTCACCAGCATTATTCGTAATTTTTCGTCACCAGCATTTTTCGTCATTCTTCGTCAACAGCATTTTTTCGTCACCAGCATTTTTTGTCATTTTTCGTCACCAGCATTTTTTTGTCATTTTTCGTCACCAGCATTTTTTCGTCACCAGCATTTTTTTCGTCACCAGCATTTTCCGTCACCAGCATTTTTTCGTCTCCAGCATTTTTCATCATTTTTCGTCACCAGCATTTTTTCGTCACCAGCATTTTTCATCATTTTTCGTCACCAGCATTTTTTCGTCACCAGCATTTTTCGTCATTTTTCGTCACCAGCATTTTTCGTCATTTTTCGTCACCAGCATTTTTCGTCATTTTTCGTCACCAGCATTTTTTCGTCACCAGCATTTTTCGTCACCAGCATCTTTTCGTCACCAGCATTTTTCGGCATTTTTCGTCACCAGCATTTTTTCGTCACCAGCATTTTTCGTCACCAGCATTTTTCGTCACCAGCATTTTTTCGTCACCAGCATTTTTTCGTCACCAGCATTTTTCGTCATTTTTCGTCACCAGCATTTTTTTGTCACCAGCATTTTTCGTCATTTTTCGTCACCAGCATTTTTCGTCATTTTTCGTCACCAGCATTTTTCGTCATTTTTCGTCACCAGCATTTTTTCGTCACCAGCATTTTTCGTCACCAGCATCTTTTCGTCACCAGCATTTTTCGGCATTTTTCGTCACCAGCATTTTTTCGTCACCAGCATTTTTCGTCACCAGCATTTTTCGTCACCAGCATTTTTTCGTCACCAGCATTTTTTCGTCACCAGCATTTTTCGTCATTTTTCGTCACCAGCATTTTTTTGTCACCAGCATTTTTCGTCATTTTTCGTCACCAGCATTTTTCGTCATTTTTCGTCACCAGCATTTTTCGTCATTTTTCATCACCAGCATTTTTCGTCACCAGAATTTTTTCGTCACCAGCATTTTTTCGTCACCAGCATTTTTCGTCATTTTTCGTCACCAGCATTTTTTCGTCACCTGCATTTTTTCGTCACCAGCATTTTTCGCCATTTTTCGTCACCAGCATGTTTTCGTCACCAGCATTTTTAGTCATTTTTCGTCACCAGTATTTTTTCGTCACCAGCATTTTTCGTCATTTTTCGTCATTTTTCGTCACCAGCATTTTTCGTCATTTTTCGTCACCAGCATTTTTTTTGTCACCAGCATTTTTCGTCATTTTTCGTCACCAGCATTTTTTCGTCACCAGCATTTTTCATCATTTTTCGTCACCAGCATTTTTCATCATTTTTCGTCACCAGCATTTTTCATCATTTTTCGTCACCAGCATTTTTCATCATTTTTCGTCATCAGCATTTTTTCGTCATTTTTCGTCACCAGCATCTTTCGTCATTTTTCGTCACCAGCATTTTTTCGTCACCAGCATTTTTCATCATTTTTCGTCACCAGCATTTTTTCGTCATTTTTCGTCACCAGCATCTTTCGTCATTTTTCGTCACCAGCATTTTTTCGTCACCAGCATTTTTCGTCACCAGCATTTTTTCGTCACCAGCATTTTTAGTCATTTTTCGTCACCAGCATCTTTTCGTCACCAGCATTTTTCGTCACCAGCATTTTTTCGTCACCAGCATTTTTCATCATTTTTCGTCACCAGCATTTTTTCGTGACCAGCATTTTTCGTCATTTTTCGTCACCAGCATCTTTCGTCATTTTTCGTCACCAGCATTTTTTCGTCACCAGCATCTTTCGTCATTTTTCGTCACCAGAATTTTTTCGTCACCAGCATTTTTCATCATTTTTCGTCACCAGCATTTTTTCGTCATTTTTCGTCACCAGCATCTTTCGTCATTTTTCGTCACCAGAATTTTTTCGTCACCAGCATTTTTCGCCATTTTTCGTCACCAGCATGTTTTCGTCACTAGCATTTTTAGTCATTTTTCGTCAACAGTATTTTTTCGTCACCAGCATTTTTTCGTCACCAGCATTTTTCATCATTTTTCGTCACCAGCATTTTTTCGTCACCAGCATTTTTCATCATTTTTCGTCATCAGCATTTTTTCGTCATTTTTCGTCACCAGCATCTTTCGTCATTTTTCGTCACCAGCATTTTTTCGTCACCAGCATTTTTCATCATTTTTCGTCATCAGCATTTTTTCGTCATTTTTCGTCACCAGCATCTTTCGTCATTTTTCGTCACCAGCATTTTTTCGTCACCAGCATCTTTCGTCATTTTTCGTCACCAGAATTTTTTCGTCACCAGCATTTTTCATCATTTTTCGTCACCAGCATTTTTTCGTCATTTTTCGTCACCAGCATCTTTCGTCATTTTTCGTCACCAGAATTTTTCGTCACCAGCATTTTTCGCCATTTTTCGTCACCAGCATGTTTTCGTCACCAGCATTTTTAGTCATTTTTCGTCAACAGTATTTTTTCGTCACCAGCATTTTTTCGTCACCAGCATTTTTCATCATTTTTCGTCACCAGCATTTTTTCGTCACCAGCATTTTTCATCATTTTTCGTCATCAGCATTTTTTCGTCATTTTTCGTCACCAGCATCTTTCGTCATTTTTCGTCACCAGCATTTTTTCGTCACCAGCATTTTTCATCATTTTTCGTCATCAGCATTTTTTCGTCATTTTTCGTCACCAGCATCTTTCGTCATTTTTCGTCACCAGCATTTTTTCGTCACCAGCATTTTTCATCATTTTTCGTCACCAGCATTTTTTCGTCATTTTTCGTCACCAGCATCTTTCGTCATTTTTCGTCACCAGAATTTTTTCGTCACCAGCATTTTTCGCCATTTTTCGTCACCAGCATTTTTTCGTCACCAGCATTTTTCGTCATTTTTCGTCAACAGTATTTTTTCGTCACCAGCATTTTTCATCATTTTTCGTCACCAGCATTTTTTCGTCACCAGCATTTTTCGTCATTTTTCGTCACCAGCATTTTTCGTCATTTTTCGTCACCAGCATTTTTTTCGTCACCAGCATTTTTCGTCACCAGCATTTTTCGTCATTTTTCGTCACCAGCATTTTTTCGTCACCAGCATTTTTCGTCATTTTTTGTCACCAGCATTTTTCGTCATTTTTCGTCACCAGCATTTTTTTCGTCACCAGCATTTTTCGTCACCAGCATTTTTCGTCATTTTTCGTCACCAGCATTTTTTCGTCACCAGCATTTTTCATCATTTTTCGTCACCAGCATTTTTTCGTCATTTTTCGTCACCAGCATCTTTCGTCATTTTTCGTCACCAGCATTTTTTCGTCACCAGCATTCTTCATCATTTTTCGTCATCAGCATTTTTTCGTCATTTTTCGTCACCAGCATCTTTCGTCATTTTTCGTCACCAGCATTTTTTCGTCACCAGCATTTTTCATCATTTTTCGTCACCAGCATTTTTTCGTCATTTTTCGTCACCAGCATCTTTCGTCATTTTTCGTCACCAGAATTTTTTCGTCACCAGCATTTTTCGCCATTTTTCGTCACCAGCATTTTTTTGTCACCAGCATTTTTCGTCATTTTTCGTCACCAGCATTTTTCGTCACCAGCATTTTTAGTCATTTTTCGTCACCAGTATTTTTTCGTCACCAGCATTTTTCGTCATTTTTCGTCATTTTTCGTCACCAGCATTTTTCGTCATTTTTCGTCACCAGCATTTTTTTTGTCACCAGCATTTTTCGTCATTTTTCGTCACCAGCATTTTTTCGTCACCAGCATTTTTCATCATTTTTCGTCACCAGCATTTTTCATCATTTTTCGTCACCAGCATTTTTCATCATTTTTCGTCACCAGCATTTTTCATCATTTTTCGTCATCAGCATTTTTTCGTCATTTTTCGTCACCAGCATCTTTCGTCATTTTTCGTCACCAGCATTTTTTCGTCACCAGCATTTTTCATCATTTTTCGTCACCAGCATTTTTTCGTCATTTTTCGTCACCAGCATCTTTCGTCATTTTTCGTCACCAGCATTTTTTCGTCACCAGCATTTTTCGTCACCAGCATTTTTTCGTCACCAGCATTTTTAGTCATTTTTCGTCACCAGCATCTTTTCGTCACCAGCATTTTTCGTCACCAGCATTTTTTCGTCACCAGCATTTTTCATCATTTTTCGTCACCAGCATTTTTTCGTGACCAGCATTTTTCGTCATTTTTCGTCACCAGCATCTTTCGTCATTTTTCGTCACCAGCATTTTTTCGTCACCAGCATCTTTCGTCATTTTTCGTCACCAGAATTTTTTCGTCACCAGCATTTTTCATCATTTTTCGTCACCAGCATTTTTTCGTCATTTTTCGTCACCAGCATCTTTCGTCATTTTTCGTCACCAGAATTTTTTCGTCACCAGCATTTTTCGCCATTTTTTGTCACCAGCATGTTTTCGTCACTAGCATTTTTAGTCATTTTTCGTCAACAGTATTTTTTCGTCACCAGCATTTTTTCGTCACCAGCATTTTTCATCATTTTTCGTCACCAGCATGTTTTCGTCACCAGCATTTTTCATCATTTTTCGTCATCAGCATTTTTTCGTCATTTTTCGTCACCAGCATCTTTCGTCATTTTTCGTCACCAGCATTTTTTCGTCACCAGCATTTTTCATCATTTTTCGTCATCAGCATTCTTTCGTCATTTTTCGTCACCAGCATCTTTCGTCATTTTTCGTCACCAGCATTTTTTCGTCACCAGCATTTTTCATCATTTTTCGTCACCAGAATTTTTTCGTCACCAGCATTTTTCGTCATTTTTCGTCACCAGCATTTTTCGTCATTTTTCGTCAACAGTATTTTTTCGTCACCAGCATTTTTTCGTCACCAGCATTTTTCATCATTTTTCGTCACCAGCATTTTTTCGTCACCAGCATTTTTCATCATTTTTCGTCACCAGCATTTTTTCGTCATCAGCATTTTTTCGTCATTTTTCGTCACCAGCATCTTTCGTCATTTTTCGTCACCAGCATTTTTTCGTCACCAGCATTTTTCATCATTTTTCGTCACCAGCATTTTTTCGTCATTTTTCGTCACCAGCATCTTTCGTCATTTTTCGTCACCAGCATTTTTTCGTCACCAGCATTTTTCATCATTTTTCGTCACCAGCATTTTTTCGTCATTTTTCGTCACCAGCATCTTTCGTCATTTTTCGTCACCAGAATTTTTTCGTCACCAGCATTTTTCGCCATTTTTCGTCACCAGCATTTTTTCGTCACCAGCATTTTTCATCATTTTTCGTCATCAGCATTTTTTCGTCATTTTTCGTCACCAGCATCTTTCGTCATTTTTCGTCACCAGCATTTTTTCGTCACCAGCATTTTTCATCATTTTTCGTCACCAGCATTTTTTCGTCATTTTTCGTCACCAGCATCTTTCGTCATTTTTCGTCACCAGAATTTTTTCGTCACCAGCATTTTTCGCCATTTTTCGTCACCAGCATTTTTTCGTCACCAGCATTTTTCGTCATTTTTCGTCACCAGCATTTTTCGTCATTTTTCGTCAACAGTATTTTTTCGTCACCAGCATTTTTCATCATTTTTCGTCACCAGCATTTTTTCGTCACCAGCATTTTTCGTCATTTTTCGTCACCAGCATTTTTCGTCATTTTTCGTCACCAGCATTTTTTTCGTCACCAGCATTTTTCGTCACCAGCATTTTTCGTCATTTTTCGTCACCAGCATTTTTTCGTCACCAGCATTTTTCGTCATTTTTCGTCACCAGCATTTTTCGTCATTTTTCGTCACCAGCATTTTTTTCGTCACCAGCATTTTTCGTCACCAGCATTTTTCGTCATTTTTCGTCACCAGCATTTTTTCGTCACCAGCATTTTTCATCATTTTTCGTCACCAGCATTTTTTCGTCACCAGCATTTTTCGCCATTTTTCGTCACCAGCATGTTTTCGTCACTAGCATTTTTAGTCATTTTTCGTCAACAGTATTTTTTCGTCACCAGCATTTTTTCGTCACCAGCATTTTTCATCATTTTTCGTCACCAGCATTTTTTCGTCACCAGCATTTTTCATCATTTTTCGTCATCAGCATTTTTTCGTCATTTTTCGTCACCAGCATCTTTCGTCATTTTTCGTCACCAGCATTTTTTCGTCACCAGCATTCTTCATCATTTTTCGTCATCAGCATTTTTTCGTCATTTTTCGTCACCAGCATCTTTCGTCATTTTTCGTCACCAGCATTTTTTCGTCACCAGCATTTTTCATCATTTTTCGTCACCAGCATTTTTTCGTCATTTTTCGTCACCAGCATCTTTCGTCATTTTTCGTCACCAGAATTTTTTCGTCACCAGCATTTTTCGCCATTTTTCGTCACCAGCATTTTTTTGTCACCAGCATTTTTCGTCATTTTTCGTCACCAGCATTTTTCGTCACCAGCATTTTTAGTCATTTTTCGTCACCAGTATTTTTTCGTCACCAGCATTTTTCGTCATTTTTCGTCATTTTTCGTCACCAGCATTTTTCGTCATTTTTCGTCACCAGCATTTTTTTTGTCACCAGCATTTTTCGTCATTTTTCGTCACCAGCATTTTTTCGTCACCAGCATTTTTCATCATTTTTCGTCACCAGCATTTTTCATCATTTTTCGTCACCAGCATTTTTCATCATTTTTCGTCACCAGCATTTTTCATCATTTTTCGTCATCAGCATTTTTTCGTCATTTTTCGTCACCAGCATCTTTCGTCATTTTTCGTCACCAGCATTTTTTCGTCACCAGCATTTTTCATCATTTTTCGTCACCAGCATTTTTTCGTCATTTTTCGTCACCAGCATCTTTCGTCATTTTTCGTCACCAGCATTTTTTCGTCACCAGCATTTTTCGTCACCAGCATTTTTTCGTCACCAGCATTTTTAGTCATTTTTCGTCACCAGCATCTTTTCGTCACCAGCATTTTTCGTCACCAGCATTTTTTCGTCACCAGCATTTTTCATCATTTTTCGTCACCAGCATTTTTTCGTGACCAGCATTTTTCGTCATTTTTCGTCACCAGCATCTTTCGTCATTTTTCGTCACCAGCATTTTTTCGTCACCAGCATCTTTCGTCATTTTTCGTCACCAGAATTTTTTCGTCACCAGCATTTTTCATCATTTTTCGTCACCAGCATTTTTTCGTCATTTTTCGTCACCAGCATCTTTCGTCATTTTTCGTCACCAGAATTTTTTCGTCACCAGCATTTTTCGCCACCAGCATTTTTCATCATTTTTCGTCATCAGCATTTTTTCGTCATTTTTCGTCACCAGCATCTTTCGTCATTTTTCGTCACCAGCATTTTTTCGTCACCAGCATTTTTCATCATTTTTCGTCATCAGCATTTTTTCGTCATTTTTCGTCACCAGCATCTTTCGTCATTTTTCGTCACCAGCATTTTTTCGTCACCAGCATTTTTCATCATTTTTCGTCACCAGAATTTTTTCGTCACCAGCATTTTTCGCCATTTTTCGTCACCAGCATTTTTTCGTCACCAGCATTTTTCGTCATTTTTCGTCACCAGCATTTTTCGTCATTTTTCGTCAACAGTATTTTTTCGTCACCAGCATTTTTCATCATTTTTCGTCACCAGCATTTTTTCGTCACCAGCATTTTTCGTCATTTTTTGTCACCAGCATTTTTCGTCATTTTTCGTCACCAGCATTTTTTTCGTCACCAGCATTTTTCGTCACCAGCATTTTTCGTCATTTTTCGTCACCAGCATTTTTTCGTCACCAGCATTTTTCGTCATTTTTCGTCACCAGCATTTTTCGTCATTTTTCGTCACCAGCATTTTTTTCGTCACCAGCATTTTTCGTCACCAGCATTTTTCGTCATTTTTCGTCACCAGCATTTTTTCGTCACCAGCATTTTTCATCATTTTTCGTCACCAGCATTTTTTCGTCACCAGCATTTTTCGCCATTTTTCGTCACCAGCATGTTTTCGTCACTAGCATTTTTAGTCATTTTTCGTCAACAGTATTTTTTCGTCACCAGCATTTTTTCGTCACCAGCATTTTTCATCATTTTTCGTCACCAGCATTTTTTCGTCACCAGCATTTTTCATCATTTTTCGTCATCAGCATTTTTTCGTCATTTTTCGTCACCAGCATCTTTCGTCATTTTTCGTCACCAGCATTTTTTCGTCACCAGCATTTTTCATCATTTTTCGTCACCAGCATTTTTTCGTCATTTTTCGTCACCAGCATCTTATGTCATTTTTCGTCACCAGCATTTTTTCGTCATCAGCATTTTTCATCATTTTTCGTCACCAGCATTTTTTCGTCATTTTTCGTCACCAGCATCTTTCGTCATTTTTCGTCACCAGAATTTTTTCGTCACCAGCATTTTTCGCCATTTTTCGTCACCAGCATTTTTTCGTCACCAGCATTTTTCGTCATTTTTCGTCACCAGCATTTTTCGTCATTTTTCGTCAACAGTATTTTTTCGTCACCAGCATTTTTCATCATTTTTCGTCACCAGCATTTTTTCGTCACCAGCATTTTTCGTCATTTTTCGTCACCAGCATTTTTCGTCATTTTTCGTCACCAGCATTTTTTTCGTCACCAGCATTTTTCGTCACCAGCATTTTTCGTCATTTTTCGTCACCAGCATTTTTTCGTCACCAGCATTTTTCGTCATTTTTCGTCACCAGCATTTTTCGTCATTTTTCGTCACCAGCATTTTTTCGTCACCAGCATTTTTCATCATTTTTCGTCACCAGCATTTTTTCGTCATTTTTCGTCACCAGCATCTTTCGTCATTTTTCGTCACCAGCATTTTTTCGTCACCAGCATTTTTCATCATTTTTCGTCACCAGCATTTTTTCGTCATTTTTCGTCACCAGCATCTTTCGTCATTTTTCGTCACCAGCATTTTTTCGTCACCAGCATTTTTCATCATTTTTCGTCATCAGCATTTTTTCGTCATTTTTCGTCACCAGCATCTTTCGTCATTTTTCGTCACCAGCATTTTTTCGTCACCAGCATTTTTCATCATTTTTCGTCATCAGCATTTTTTCGTCATTTTTCGTCACCAGCATCTTTCGTCATTTTTCGTCACCAGAATTTTTCGTCACCAGCATTTTTCGCCATTTTTCGTCACCAGCATGTTTTCGTCACCAGCATTTTTAGTCATTTTTCGTCAACAGTATTTTTTCGTCACCAGCATTTTTTCGTCACCAGCATTTTTCATCATTTTTCGTCACCAGCATTTTTTCGTCACCAGCATTTTTCATCATTTTTCGTCATCAGCATTTTTTCGTCATTTTTCGTCACCAGCATCTTTCGTCATTTTTCGTCACCAGCATTTTTTCGTCACCAGCATTTTTCATCATTTTTCGTCATCAGCATTTTTTCGTCATTTTTCGTCACCAGCATCTTTCGTCATTTTTCGTCACCAGCATTTTTTCGTCACCAGCATTTTTCATCATTTTTCGTCACCAGCATTTTTTCGTCATTTTTCGTCACCAGCATCTTTCGTCATTTTTCGTCACCAGAATTTTTTCGTCACCAGCATTTTTCGCCATTTTTCGTCACCAGCATTTTTTCGTCACCAGCATTTTTCGTCATTTTTCGTCAACAGTATTTTTTCGTCACCAGCATTTTTCATCATTTTTCGTCACCAGCATTTTTTCGTCACCAGCATTTTTCGTCATTTTTCGTCACCAGCATTTTTCGTCATTTTTCGTCACCAGCATTTTTTTCGTCACCAGCATTTTTCGTCACCAGCATTTTTCGTCATTTTTCGTCACCAGCATTTTTTCGTCACCAGCATTTTTCGTCATTTTTTGTCACCAGCATTTTTCGTCATTTTTCGTCACCAGCATTTTTTTCGTCACCAGCATTTTTCGTCACCAGCATTTTTCGTCATTTTTCGTCACCAGCATTTTTTCGTCACCAGCATTTTTCATCATTTTTCGTCACCAGCATTTTTTCGTCATTTTTCGTCACCAGCATCTTTCGTCATTTTTCGTCACCAGCATTTTTTCGTCACCAGCATTCTTCATCATTTTTCGTCATCAGCATTTTTTCGTCATTTTTCGTCACCAGCATCTTTCGTCATTTTTCGTCACCAGCATTTTTTCGTCACCAGCATTTTTCATCATTTTTCGTCACCAGCATTTTTTCGTCATTTTTCGTCACCAGCATCTTTCGTCATTTTTCGTCACCAGAATTTTTTCGTCACCAGCATTTTTCGCCATTTTTCGTCACCAGCATTTTTTTGTCACCAGCATTTTTCGTCATTTTTCGTCACCAGCATTTTTCGTCACCAGCATTTTTAGTCATTTTTCGTCACCAGTATTTTTTCGTCACCAGCATTTTTCGTCATTTTTCGTCATTTTTCGTCACCAGCATTTTTCGTCATTTTTCGTCACCAGCATTTTTTTTGTCACCAGCATTTTTCGTCATTT
Organism: Gymnoscopelus microlampas; assembly: GCF_963454915.1. NCBI lineage: Eukaryota > Metazoa > Chordata > Actinopteri > Myctophiformes > Myctophidae > Gymnoscopelus > Gymnoscopelus microlampas. The sequence continues at coordinate 34,073 of NW_028155600.1, read as the reverse complement.
TTCGTCACCAGCATTTTTTCGTCACCAGCATTTTTCATCATTTTTCGTCACCAGCATTTTTCATCATTTTTCGTCACCAGCATTTTTCATCATTTTTCGTCACCAGCATTTTTCATCATTTTTCGTCATCAGCATTTTTTCGTCATTTTTCGTCACCAGCATCTTTCGTCATTTTTCGTCACCAGCATTTTTTCGTCACCAGCATTTTTCATCATTTTTCGTCACCAGCATTTTTTCGTCATTTTTCGTCACCAGCATCTTTCGTCATTTTTCGTCACCAGCATTTTTTCGTCACCAGCATTTTTCGTCACCAGCATTTTTTCGTCACCAGCATTTTTAGTCATTTTTCGTCACCAGCATCTTTTCGTCACCAGCATTTTTCGTCACCAGCATTTTTTCGTCACCAGCATTTTTCATCATTTTTCGTCACCAGCATTTTTTCGTGACCAGCATTTTTCGTCATTTTTCGTCACCAGCATCTTTCGTCATTTTTCGTCACCAGCATTTTTTCGTCACCAGCATCTTTCGTCATTTTTCGTCACCAGAATTTTTTCGTCACCAGCATTTTTCATCATTTTTCGTCACCAGCATTTTTTCGTCATTTTTCGTCACCAGCATCTTTCGTCATTTTTCGTCACCAGAATTTTTTCGTCACCAGCATTTTTCGCCATTTTTTGTCACCAGCATGTTTTCGTCACTAGCATTTTTAGTCATTTTTCGTCAACAGTATTTTTTCGTCACCAGCATTTTTTCGTCACCAGCATTTTTCATCATTTTTCGTCACCAGCATGTTTTCGTCACCAGCATTTTTCATCATTTTTCGTCATCAGCATTTTTTCGTCATTTTTCGTCACCAGCATCTTTCGTCATTTTTCGTCACCAGCATTTTTTCGTCACCAGCATTTTTCATCATTTTTCGTCATCAGCATTCTTTCGTCATTTTTCGTCACCAGCATCTTTCGTCATTTTTCGTCACCAGCATTTTTTCGTCACCAGCATTTTTCATCATTTTTCGTCACCAGAATTTTTTCGTCACCAGCATTTTTCGTCATTTTTCGTCACCAGCATTTTTCGTCATTTTTCGTCAACAGTATTTTTTCGTCACCAGCATTTTTTCGTCACCAGCATTTTTCATCATTTTTCGTCACCAGCATTTTTTCGTCACCAGCATTTTTCATCATTTTTCGTCACCAGCATTTTTTCGTCATCAGCATTTTTTCGTCATTTTTCGTCACCAGCATCTTTCGTCATTTTTCGTCACCAGCATTTTTTCGTCACCAGCATTTTTCATCATTTTTCGTCACCAGCATTTTTTCGTCATTTTTCGTCACCAGCATCTTTCGTCATTTTTCGTCACCAGCATTTTTTCGTCACCAGCATTTTTCATCATTTTTCGTCACCAGCATTTTTTCGTCATTTTTCGTCACCAGCATCTTTCGTCATTTTTCGTCACCAGAATTTTTTCGTCACCAGCATTTTTCGCCATTTTTCGTCACCAGCATTTTTTCGTCACCAGCATTTTTCATCATTTTTCGTCATCAGCATTTTTTCGTCATTTTTCGTCACCAGCATCTTTCGTCATTTTTCGTCACCAGCATTTTTTCGTCACCAGCATTTTTCATCATTTTTCGTCACCAGCATTTTTTCGTCATTTTTCGTCACCAGCATCTTTCGTCATTTTTCGTCACCAGAATTTTTTCGTCACCAGCATTTTTCGCCATTTTTCGTCACCAGCATTTTTTCGTCACCAGCATTTTTCGTCATTTTTCGTCACCAGCATTTTTCGTCATTTTTCGTCAACAGTATTTTTTCGTCACCAGCATTTTTCATCATTTTTCGTCACCAGCATTTTTTCGTCACCAGCATTTTTCGTCATTTTTCGTCACCAGCATTTTTCGTCATTTTTCGTCACCAGCATTTTTTTCGTCACCAGCATTTTTCGTCACCAGCATTTTTCGTCATTTTTCGTCACCAGCATTTTTTCGTCACCAGCATTTTTCGTCATTTTTCGTCACCAGCATTTTTCGTCATTTTTCGTCACCAGCATTTTTTTCGTCACCAGCATTTTTCGTCACCAGCATTTTTCGTCATTTTTCGTCACCAGCATTTTTTCGTCACCAGCATTTTTCATCATTTTTCGTCACCAGCATTTTTTCGTCACCAGCATTTTTCGCCATTTTTCGTCACCAGCATGTTTTCGTCACTAGCATTTTTAGTCATTTTTCGTCAACAGTATTTTTTCGTCACCAGCATTTTTTCGTCACCAGCATTTTTCATCATTTTTCGTCACCAGCATTTTTTCGTCACCAGCATTTTTCATCATTTTTCGTCATCAGCATTTTTTCGTCATTTTTCGTCACCAGCATCTTTCGTCATTTTTCGTCACCAGCATTTTTTCGTCACCTGCATTCTTCATCATTTTTCGTCATCAGCATTTTTTCGTCATTTTTCGTCACCAGCATCTTTCGTCATTTTTCGTCACCAGCATTTTTTCGTCACCAGCATTTTTCATCATTTTTCGTCACCAGCATTTTTTCGTCATTTTTCGTCACCAGCATCTTTCGTCATTTTTCGTCACCAGAATTTTTTCGTCACCAGCATTTTTCGCCATTTTTCGTCACCAGCATTTTTTTGTCACCAGCATTTTTCGTCATTTTTCGTCACCAGCATTTTTCGTCACCAGCATTTTTAGTCATTTTTCGTCACCAGTATTTTTTCGTCACCAGCATTTTTCGTCATTTTTCGTCATTTTTCGTCACCAGCATTTTTCGTCATTTTTCGTCACCAGCATTTTTTTTGTCACCAGCATTTTTCGTCATTTTTCGTCACCAGCATTTTTTCGTCACCAGCATTTTTCATCATTTTTCGTCACCAGCATTTTTCATCATTTTTCGTCACCAGCATTTTTCATCATTTTTCGTCACCAGCATTTTTCATCATTTTTCGTCATCAGCATTTTTTCGTCATTTTTCGTCACCAGCATCTTTCGTCATTTTTCGTCACCAGCATTTTTTCGTCACCAGCATTTTTCATCATTTTTCGTCACCAGCATTTTTTCGTCATTTTTCGTCACCAGCATCTTTCGTCATTTTTCGTCACCAGCATTTTTTCGTCACCAGCATTTTTCGTCACCAGCATTTTTTCGTCACCAGCATTTTTAGTCATTTTTCGTCACCAGCATCTTTTCGTCACCAGCATTTTTCGTCACCAGCATTTTTTCGTCACCAGCATTTTTCATCATTTTTCGTCACCAGCATTTTTTCGTGACCAGCATTTTTCGTCATTTTTCGTCACCAGCATCTTTCGTCATTTTTCGTCACCAGCATTTTTTCGTCACCAGCATCTTTCGTCATTTTTCGTCACCAGAATTTTTTCGTCACCAGCATTTTTCATCATTTTTCGTCACCAGCATTTTTTCGTCATTTTTCGTCACCAGCATCTTTCGTCATTTTTCGTCACCAGAATTTTTTCGTCACCAGCATTTTTCGCCACCAGCATTTTTCATCATTTTTCGTCATCAGCATTTTTTCGTCATTTTTCGTCACCAGCATCTTTCGTCATTTTTCGTCACCAGCATTTTTTCGTCACCAGCATTTTTCATCATTTTTCGTCATCAGCATTTTTTCGTCATTTTTCGTCACCAGCATCTTTCGTCATTTTTCGTCACCAGCATTTTTTCGTCACCAGCATTTTTCATCATTTTTCGTCACCAGAATTTTTTCGTCACCAGCATTTTTCGCCATTTTTCGTCACCAGCATTTTTTCGTCACCAGCATTTTTCGTCATTTTTCGTCACCAGCATTTTTCGTCATTTTTCGTCAACAGTATTTTTTCGTCACCAGCATTTTTCATCATTTTTCGTCACCAGCATTTTTTCGTCACCAGCATTTTTCGTCATTTTTTGTCACCAGCATTTTTCGTCATTTTTCGTCACCAGCATTTTTTTCGTCACCAGCATTTTTCGTCACCAGCATTTTTCGTCATTTTTCGTCACCAGCATTTTTTCGTCACCAGCATTTTTCGTCATTTTTCGTCACCAGCATTTTTCGTCATTTTTCGTCACCAGCATTTTTTTCGTCACCAGCATTTTTCGTCACCAGCATTTTTCGTCATTTTTCGTCACCAGCATTTTTTCGTCACCAGCATTTTTCATCATTTTTCGTCACCAGCATTTTTTCGTCACCAGCATTTTTCGCCATTTTTCGTCACCAGCATGTTTTCGTCACTAGCATTTTTAGTCATTTTTCGTCAACAGTATTTTTTCGTCACCAGCATTTTTTCGTCACCAGCATTTTTCATCATTTTTCGTCACCAGCATTTTTTCGTCACCAGCATTTTTCATCATTTTTCGTCATCAGCATTTTTTCGTCATTTTTCGTCACCAGCATCTTTCGTCATTTTTCGTCACCAGCATTTTTTCGTCACCAGCATTTTTCATCATTTTTCGTCACCAGCATTTTTTCGTCATTTTTCGTCACCAGCATCTTATGTCATTTTTCGTCACCAGCATTTTTTCGTCATCAGCATTTTTCATCATTTTTCGTCACCAGCATTTTTTCGTCATTTTTCGTCACCAGCATCTTTCGTCATTTTTCGTCACCAGAATTTTTTCGTCACCAGCATTTTTCGCCATTTTTCGTCACCAGCATTTTTTCGTCACCAGCATTTTTCGTCATTTTTCGTCACCAGCATTTTTCGTCATTTTTCGTCAACAGTATTTTTTCGTCACCAGCATTTTTCATCATTTTTCGTCACCAGCATTTTTTCGTCACCAGCATTTTTCGTCATTTTTCGTCACCAGCATTTTTCGTCATTTTTCGTCACCAGCATTTTTTTCGTCACCAGCATTTTTCGTCACCAGCATTTTTCGTCATTTTTCGTCACCAGCATTTTTTCGTCACCAGCATTTTTCGTCATTTTTCGTCACCAGCATTTTTCGTCATTTTTCGTCACCAGCATTTTTTCGTCACCAGCATTTTTCATCATTTTTCGTCACCAGCATTTTTTCGTCATTTTTCGTCACCAGCATCTTTCGTCATTTTTCGTCACCAGCATTTTTTCGTCACCAGCATTTTTCATCATTTTTCGTCACCAGCATTTTTTCGTCATTTTTCGTCACCAGCATCTTTCGTCATTTTTCGTCACCAGCATTTTTTCGTCACCAGCATTTTTCATCATTTTTCGTCATCAGCATTTTTTCGTCATTTTTCGTCACCAGCATCTTTCGTCATTTTTCGTCACCAGCATTTTTTCGTCACCAGCATTTTTCATCATTTTTCGTCACCAGAATTTTTTCGTCACCAGCATTTTTCGCCATTTTTCGTCACCAGCATTTTTTCGTCACCAGCATTTTTCGTCATTTTTCGTCACCAGCATTTTTCGTCATTTTTCGTCAACAGTATTTTTTCGTCACCAGCATTTTTCATCATTTTTCGTCACCAGCATTTTTTCGTCACCAGCATTTTTCGTCATTTTTCGTCACCAGCATTTTTCGTCATTTTTCGTCACCAGCATTTTTTTCGTCACCAGCATTTTTCGTCACCAGCATTTTTCGTCATTTTTCGTCACCAGCATTTTTTCGTCACCAGCATTTTTCGTCATTTTTCGTCACCAGCATTTTTCGTCATTTTTCGTCACCAGCATTTTTTTCGTCACCAGCATTTTTCGTCACCAGCATTTTTCGTCATTTTTCGTCACCAGCATTTTTTCGTCACCAGCATTTTTCATCATTTTTCGTCACCAGCATTTTTTCGTCACCAGCATTTTTCGCCATTTTTCGTCACCAGCATGTTTTCGTCACTAGCATTTTTAGTCATTTTTCGTCAACAGTATTTTTTCGTCACCAGCATTTTTTCGTCACCAGCATTTTTCATCATTTTTCGTCACCAGCATTTTTTCGTCACCAGCATTTTTCGTCATCAGCATTTTTTCGTCATTTTTCGTCACCAGCATCTTTCGTCATTTTTCGTCACCAGCATTTTTTCGTCACCAGCATTTTTCATCATTTTTTGTCACCAGCATCTTTTCGTCATTTTTCGTCACCAGCATCTTTCGTCATTTTTCGTCACCAGCATTTTTTCGTCACCAGCATTTTTCATCATTTTTCGTCACCAGCATTTTTTCGTCATTTTTCGTCACCAGCATCTTTCGTCATTTTTCGTCACCAGCATTTTTTCGTCACCAGCATTTTTCATCATTTTTCGTCATCAGCATTTTTTCGTCATTTTTCGTCACCAGCATCTTTCGTCATTTTTCGTCACCAGCATTTTTTCGTCACCAGCATTTTTCATCATTTTTCGTCACCAGCATTTTTTCGTCATTTTTCGTCACCAGCATCTTTCGTCATTTTTCGTCACCAGAATTTTTTCGTCACCAGCATTTTTCGCCATTTTTCGTCACCAGCATTTTTTCGTCACCAGCATTTTTCGTCATTTTTCGTCACCAGCATTTTCCGTCATTTTTCGTCACCAGCATTTTTTCGTCACCAGCATTTTTCGTCATTTTTCGTCACCAGCATTTTTTCGTCACCAGCATTATTCGTAATTTTTTCGTCACCAGCATTTTTCGTCATTTTTCGTCACCAGCATTTTTTCGTCACCAGCATTATTCGTAATTTTTGGTCACCAGCATTTTTTTCGTCACCAGCATTTTTCGTCACCAGCATTTTTTCGTCACCAGCATTTTTCGTCATTTTTGGTCACCAGCATTTTTTTTGTCACCAGCATTTTTCATCATTTTCCGTCACCAGCATTTTTTCGTCACCAGCATTATTCGTAATTTTTCGTCACCAGCATTTTTCGTCATTCTTCGTCAACAGCATTTTTTCGTCACCAGCATTTTTTGTCATTTTTCGTCACCAGCATTTTTTTGTCATTTTTCGTCACCAGCATTTTTTCGTCACCAGCATTTTTTTCGTCACCAGCATTTTCCGTCACCAGCATTTTTTCGTCTCCAGCATTTTTCATCATTTTTCGTCACCAGCATTTTTTCGTCACCAGCATTTTTCATCATTTTTCGTCACCAGCATTTTTTCGTCACCAGCATTTTTCGTCATTTTTCGTCACCAGCATTTTTCGTCATTTTTCGTCACCAGCATTTTTCGTCATTTTTCGTCACCAGTATTTTTTCGTCACCAGCATTTTTCGTCACCAGCATCTTTTCGTCACCAGCATTTTTCGGCATTTTTCGTCACCAGCATTTTTTCGTCACCAGCATTTTTCGTCACCAGCATTTTTCGTCACCAGCATTTTTTCGTCACCAGCATTTTTTCGTCACCAGCATTATTCGTAATTTTTTCGTCACCAGCATTTTTCGTCATTTTTCGTCACCAGCATTTTCCGTCATTTTTCGTCACCAGCATTTTTTCGTCACCAGCATTTTTCGTCATTTTTCGTCACCAGCATTTTTTCGTCACCAGCATTATTCGTAATTTTTTCGTCACCAGCATTTTTCGTCATTTTTCGTCACCAGCATTTTTTCGTCACCAGCATTATTCGTAATTTTTGGTCACCAGCATTTTTTTCGTCACCAGCATTTTTCGTCACCAGCATTTTTTCGTCACCAGCATTTTTCGTCATTTTTGGTCACCAGCATTTTTTTTGTCACCAGCATTTTTCATCATTTTCCGTCACCAGCATTTTTTCGTCACCAGCATTATTCGTAATTTTTCGTCACCAGCATTTTTCGTCATTCTTCGTCAACAGCATTTTTTCGTCACCAGCATTTTTTGTCATTTTTCGTCACCAGCATTTTTTTGTCATTTTTCGTCACCAGCATTTTTTCGTCACCAGCATTTTTTTCGTCACCAGCATTTTCCGTCACCAGCATTTTTTCGTCTCCAGCATTTTTCATCATTTTTCGTCACCAGCATTTTTTCGTCACCAGCATTTTTCATCATTTTTCGTCACCAGCATTTTTTCGTCACCAGCATTTTTCGTCATTTTTCGTCACCAGCATTTTTCGTCATTTTTCGTCACCAGCATTTTTCGTCATTTTTCGTCACCAGTATTTTTTCGTCACCAGCATTTTTCGTCACCAGCATCTTTTCGTCACCAGCATTTTTCGGCATTTTTCGTCACCAGCATTTTTTCGTCACCAGCATTTTTCGTCACCAGCATTTTTCGTCACCAGCATTTTTTCGTCACCAGCATTTTTTCGTCACCAGCATTTTTCGTCATTTTTCGTCACCAGCATTTTTTTGTCACCAGCATTTTTCGTCATTTTTCGTCACCAGCATTTTTCGTCATTTTTCGTCACCAGCATTTTTCGTCATTTTTCGTCACCAGCATTTTTTCGTCACCAGCATTTTTCGTCACCAGCATCTTTTCGTCACCAGCATTTTTCGGCATTTTTCGTCACCAGCATTTTTTCGTCACCAGCATTTTTCGTCACCAGCATTTTTCGTCACCAGCATTTTTTCGTCACCAGCATTTTTTCGTCACCAGCATTTTTCGTCATTTTTCGTCACCAGCATTTTTTTGTCACCAGCATTTTTCGTCATTTTTCGTCACCAGCATTTTTCGTCATTTTTCGTCACCAGCATTTTTCGTCATTTTTCATCACCAGCATTTTTCGTCACCAGAATTTTTTCGTCACCAGCATTTTTTCGTCACCAGCATTTTTCGTCATTTTTCGTCACCAGCATTTTTTCGTCACCTGCATTTTTTCGTCACCAGCATTTTTCGCCATTTTTCGTCACCAGCATGTTTTCGTCACCAGCATTTTTAGTCATTTTTCGTCACCAGTATTTTTTCGTCACCAGCATTTTTCGTCATTTTTCGTCATTTTTCGTCACCAGCATTTTTCGTCATTTTTCGTCACCAGCATTTTTTTTGTCACCAGCATTTTTCGTCATTTTTCGTCACCAGCATTTTTTCGTCACCAGCATTTTTCATCATTTTTCGTCACCAGCATTTTTCATCATTTTTCGTCACCAGCATTTTTCATCATTTTTCGTCACCAGCATTTTTCATCATTTTTCGTCATCAGCATTTTTTCGTCATTTTTCGTCACCAGCATCTTTCGTCATTTTTCGTCACCAGCATTTTTTCGTCACCAGCATTTTTCATCATTTTTCGTCACCAGCATTTTTTCGTCATTTTTCGTCACCAGCATCTTTCGTCATTTTTCGTCACCAGCATTTTTTCGTCACCAGCATTTTTCGTCACCAGCATTTTTTCGTCACCAGCATTTTTAGTCATTTTTCGTCACCAGCATCTTTTCGTCACCAGCATTTTTCGTCACCAGCATTTTTTCGTCACCAGCATTTTTCATCATTTTTCGTCACCAGCATTTTTTCGTGACCAGCATTTTTCGTCATTTTTCGTCACCAGCATCTTTCGTCATTTTTCGTCACCAGCATTTTTTCGTCACCAGCATCTTTCGTCATTTTTCGTCACCAGAATTTTTTCGTCACCAGCATTTTTCATCATTTTTCGTCACCAGCATTTTTTCGTCATTTTTCGTCACCAGCATCTTTCGTCATTTTTCGTCACCAGAATTTTTTCGTCACCAGCATTTTTCGCCATTTTTCGTCACCAGCATGTTTTCGTCACTAGCATTTTTAGTCATTTTTCGTCAACAGTATTTTTTCGTCACCAGCATTTTTTCGTCACCAGCATTTTTCATCATTTTTCGTCACCAGCATTTTTTCGTCACCAGCATTTTTCATCATTTTTCGTCATCAGCATTTTTTCGTCATTTTTCGTCACCAGCATTTTTTTCGTCACCAGCATTTTTCGTCACCAGCATTTTTCGTTATTTTTCGTCACCAGCATTTTTCGTCATTCTTCGTCAACAGCATTTTTTCGTCACCAGCATTTTTAGTCATTTTTCGTCACCAGCATTTTTTTGTCATTTTTCGTCACCAGCATTTTTTCGTCACCAGCATTTTTTTCGTCACCAGCATTTTCCGTCACCAGCATTTTTTCGTCTCCAGCATTTTTCATCATTTTTCGTCACCAGCATTTTTTCGTCACCAGCATTTTTCATCATTTTTCGTCACCAGCATTTTTTCGTCACCAGCATTTTTCGTCATTTTTCGTCACCAGCATTTTTCGTCATTTTTCGTCACCAGCATTTTTCGCCATTTTTCGTCACCAGCATGTTTTCGTCACCAGCATTTTTAGTCATTTTTCGTCAACAGTATTTTTTCGTCACCAGCATATTTCGCCATTTTTCGTCACCAGCATTTTTTCTTCACCAGCATTTTTTGTCATTTTTCGTCACCAGCATTTTTTTCGTCACCAGCATTTTTCGTCACCAGCATTTTTTCGTCACCAGCATTTTTCATCATTTTTCGTCACCAGCATTTTTTCGTCACCAGCATTTTTCGTCATTTTTCGTCACCAGCATTTTTTCGTCACCAGCATTTTTCGTCATTTTTGGTCACCAGCATTTTTTTTGTCACCAGCATTTTTCATCATTTTCCGTCACCAGCATTTTTTCGTCACCAGCATTATTCGTAATTTTTCGTCACCAGCATTTTTCGTCATTCTTCGTCAACAGCATTTTTTCGTCACCAGCATTTTTTGTCATTTTTCGTCACCAGCATTTTTTTGTCATTTTTCGTCACCAGCATTTTTCGTCATTTTTCGTCACCAGCATTTTTTCGTCACCAGCATTTTTTCGTCACCAGCATTTTTCGTCATTTTTGGTCACCAGCATTTTTTTTGTCACCAGCATTTTTCATCATTTTCCGTCACCAGCATTTTTTCGTCACCAGCATTATTCGTAATTTTTCGTCACCAGCATTTTTCGTCATTCTTCGTCAACAGCATTTTTTCGTCACCAGCATTTTTAGTCATTTTTCGTCACCAGCATTTTTTTGTCATTTTTCGTCACCAGCATTTTTTCGTCACCAGCATTTTTTTCGTCACCAGCATTTTCCGTCACCAGCATTTTTTCGTCTCCAGCATTTTTCATCATTTTTCGTCACCAGCATTTTTTCGTCACCAGCATTTTTCATCATTTTTCGTCACCAGCATTTTTTCGTCACCAGCATTTTTCGTCATTTTTCGTCACCAGCATTTTTCGTCATTTTTCGTCACCAGCATTTTTCGTCATTTTTCGTCACCAGCATTTTTTCGTCACCAGCATTTTTCGTCACCAGCATCTTTTCGTCACCAGCATTTTTCGGCATTTTTCGTCACCAGCATTTTTTCGTCACCAGCATTTTTCGTCACCAACATTTTTTCGTCACCAGCATTTTTTCGTCACCAGCATTTTTCGTCATTTTTCGTCACCAGCATTTTTTTGTCACCAGCATTTTTCGTCATTTTTCGTCACCAGCATTTTTCGTCATTTTTCGTCACCAGCATTTTTCGTCATTTTTCGTCACCAGCATTTTTTCGTCACCAGCATTTTTCGTCACCAGCATTTTTCGTCACCAGCATCTTTTCGTCATCAGCATTTTTCGGCATTTTTCGTCACCAGCATTTTTTCGTCACCAGCATTTTTCGTCACCAGCATTTTTCGTCACCAGCATTTTTTCGTCACCAGCATTTTTTCGTCACCAGCATTTTTCGTCATTTTTCGTCACCAGCATTTTTTTGTCACCAGCATTTTTCGTCATTTTTCGTCACCAGCATTTTTCGTCATTTTTCGTCACCAGCATTTTTCGTCATTTTTCATCACCAGCATTTTTCGTCACCAGAATTTTTTCGTCACCAGCATTTTTTCGTCACCAGCATTTTTCGTCATTTTTCGTCACCAGCATTTTTTCGTCACCTGCATTTTTTCGTCACCAGCATTTTTCGCCATTTTTCGTCACCAGCATGTTTTCGTCACCAGCATTTTTAGTCATTTTTCGTCACCAGTATTTTTTCGTCACCAGCATTTTTCGTCATTTTTCGTCATTTTTCGTCACCAGCATTTTTCGTCATTTTTCGTCACCAGCATTTTTTTTGTCACCAGCATTTTTCGTCATTTTTCGTCACCAGCATTTTTTCGTCACCAGCATTTTTCATCATTTTTCGTCACCAGCATTTTTCATCATTTTTCGTCACCAGCATTTTTCATCATTTTTCGTCACCAGCATTTTTCATCATTTTTCGTCATCAGCATTTTTTCGTCATTTTTCGTCACCAGCATCTTTCGTCATTTTTCGTCACCAGCATTTTTTCGTCACCAGCATTTTTCATCATTTTTCGTCACCAGCATTTTTTCGTCATTTTTCGTCACCAGCATCTTTCGTCATTTTTCGTCACCAGCATTTTTTCGTCACCAGCATTTTTCGTCACCAGCATTTTTTCGTCACCAGCATTTTTAGTCATTTTTCGTCACCAGCATCTTTTCGTCACCAGCATTTTTCGTCACCAGCATTTTTTCGTCACCAGCATTTTTCATCATTTTTCGTCACCAGCATTTTTTCGTGACCAGCATTTTTCGTCATTTTTCGTCACCAGCATCTTTCGTCATTTTTCGTCACCAGCATTTTTTCGTCACCAGCATCTTTCGTCATTTTTCGTCACCAGAATTTTTTCGTCACCAGCATTTTTCATCATTTTTCGTCACCAGCATTTTTTCGTCATTTTTCGTCACCAGCATCTTTCGTCATTTTTCGTCACCAGAATTTTTTCGTCACCAGCATTTTTCGCCATTTTTCGTCACCAGCATGTTTTCGTCACTAGCATTTTTAGTCATTTTTCGTCAACAGTATTTTTTCGTCACCAGCATTTTTTCGTCACCAGCATTTTTCATCATTTTTCGTCACCAGCATTTTTTCGTCACCAGCATTTTTCATCATTTTTCGTCATCAGCATTTTTTCGTCATTTTTCGTCACCAGCATCTTTCGTCATTTTTCGTCACCAGCATTTTTTCGTCACCAGCATTTTTCATCATTTTTCGTCATCAGCATTTTTTCGTCATTTTTCGTCACCAGCATCTTTCGTCATTTTTCGTCACCAGCATTTTTTCGTCACCAGCATCTTTCGTCATTTTTCGTCACCAGAATTTTTTCGTCACCAGCATTTTTCATCATTTTTCGTCACCAGCATTTTTTCGTCATTTTTCGTCACCAGCATCTTTCGTCATTTTTCGTCACCAGAATTTTTTCGTCACCAGCATTTTTCGCCATTTTTCGTCACCAGCATGTTTTCGTCACTAGCATTTTTAGTCATTTTTCGTCAACAGTATTTTTTCGTCACCAGCATTTTTTCGTCACCAGCATTTTTCATCATTTTTCGTCACCAGCATTTTTTCGTCACCAGCATTTTTCATCATTTTTCGTCATCAGCATTTTTTCGTCATTTTTCGTCACCAGCATCTTTCGTCATTTTTCGTCACCAGCATTTTTTCGTCACCAGCATTTTTCATCATTTTTCGTCATCAGCATTTTTTCGTCATTTTTCGTCACCAGCATCTTTCGTCATTTTTCGTCACCAGCATTTTTTCGTCACCAGCATTTTTCATCATTTTTCGTCACCAGCATTTTTTCGTCATTTTTCGTCACCAGCATTTTTCGTCATTTTTCGTCACCAGCATTTTTTCGTCACCAGCATTTTTCGTCACCAGCATTTTTCGTCACCAGCATCTTTTCGTCACCAGCATTTTTCGGCATTTTTCGTCACCAGCATTTTTTCGTCACCAGCATTTTTCGTCACCAGCATTTTTCGTCACCAGCATTTTTTCGTCACCAGCATTTTTTCGTCACCAGCATTTTTCGTCATTTTTCGTCACCAGCATTTTTTTGTCACCAGCATTTTTCGTCATTTTTCGTCACCAGCATTTTTCGTCATTTTTCGTCACCAGCATTTTTCGTCATTTTTCATCACCAGCATTTTTCGTCACCAGAATTTTTTCGTCACCAGCATTTTTTCGTCACCAGCATTTTTCGTCATTTTTCGTCACCAGCATTTTTTCGTCACCTGCATTTTTTCGTCACCAGCATTTTTCGCCATTTTTCGTCACCAGCATGTTTTCGTCACCAGCATTTTTAGTCATTTTTCGTCACCAGTATTTTTTCGTCACCAGCATTTTTCGTCATTTTTCGTCATTTTTCGTCACCAGCATTTTTCGTCATTTTTCGTCACCAGCATTTTTTTTGTCACCAGCATTTTTCGTCATTTTTCGTCACCAGCATTTTTTCGTCACCAGCATTTTTCATCATTTTTCGTCACCAGCATTTTTCATCATTTTTCGTCACCAGCATTTTTCATCATTTTTCGTCACCAGCATTTTTCATCATTTTTCGTCATCAGCATTTTTTCGTCATTTTTCGTCACCAGCATCTTTCGTCATTTTTCGTCACCAGCATTTTTTCGTCACCAGCATTTTTCATCATTTTTCGTCACCAGCATTTTTTCGTCATTTTTCGTCACCAGCATCTTTCGTCATTTTTCGTCACCAGCATTTTTTCGTCACCAGCATTTTTCGTCACCAGCATTTTTTCGTCACCAGCATTTTTAGTCATTTTTCGTCACCAGCATCTTTTCGTCACCAGCATTTTTCGTCACCAGCATTTTTTCGTCACCAGCATTTTTCATCATTTTTCGTCACCAGCATTTTTTCGTGACCAGCATTTTTCGTCATTTTTCGTCACCAGCATCTTTCGTCATTTTTCGTCACCAGCATTTTTTCGTCACCAGCATCTTTCGTCATTTTTCGTCACCAGAATTTTTTCGTCACCAGCATTTTTCATCATTTTTCGTCACCAGCATTTTTTCGTCATTTTTCGTCACCAGCATCTTTCGTCATTTTTCGTCACCAGAATTTTTTCGTCACCAGCATTTTTCGCCATTTTTCGTCACCAGCATGTTTTCGTCACTAGCATTTTTAGTCATTTTTCGTCAACAGTATTTTTTCGTCACCAGCATTTTTTCGTCACCAGCATTTTTCATCATTTTTCGTCACCAGCATTTTTTCGTCACCAGCATTTTTCATCATTTTTCGTCATCAGCATTTTTTCGTCATTTTTCGTCACCAGCATCTTTCGTCATTTTTCGTCACCAGCATTTTTTCGTCACCAGCATTTTTCATCATTTTTCGTCACCAGCATTTTTTCGTCATTTTTCGTCACCAGCATCTTTCGTCATTTTTCGTCACCAGCATTTTTTCGTCACCAGCATTTTTCGTCACCAGCATTTTTTCGTCACCAGCATTTTTAGTCATTTTTCGTCACCAGCATCTTTTCGTCACCAGCATTTTTCGTCACCAGCATTTTTTCGTCACCAGCATTTTTCATCATTTTTCGTCACCAGCATTTTTTCGTGACCAGCATTTTTCGTCATTTTTCGTCACCAGCATCTTTCGTCATTTTTCGTCACCAGCATTTTTTCGTCACCAGCATCTTTCGTCATTTTTCGTCACCAGAATTTTTTCGTCACCAGCATTTTTCATCATTTTTCGTCACCAGCATTTTTTCGTCATTTTTCGTCACCAGCATCTTTCGTCATTTTTCGTCACCAGAATTTTTTCGTCACCAGCATTTTTCGCCACCAGCATTTTTCATCATTTTTCGTCATCAGCATTTTTTCGTCATTTTTCGTCACCAGCATCTTTCGTCATTTTTCGTCACCAGCATTTTTTCGTCACCAGCATTTTTCATCATTTTTCGTCATCAGCATTTTTTCGTCATTTTTCGTCACCAGCATCTTTCGTCATTTTTCGTCACCAGCATTTTTTCGTCACCAGCATTTTTCATCATTTTTCGTCACCAGAATTTTTTCGTCACCAGCATTTTTCGCCATTTTTCGTCACCAGCATTTTTTCGTCACCAGCATTTTTCGTCATTTTTCGTCACCAGCATTTTTCGTCATTTTTCGTCAACAGTATTTTTTCGTCACCAGCATTTTTCATCATTTTTCGTCACCAGCATTTTTTCGTCACCAGCATTTTTCGTCATTTTTCGTCACCAGCATTTTTCGTCATTTTTCGTCACCAGCATTTTTTTCGTCACCAGCATTTTTCGTCACCAGCATTTTTCGTCATTTTTCGTCACCAGCATTTTTTTGTCACCAGCATTTTTCGTCATTTTTCGTCACCAGCATTTTTCGTCATTTTTCGTCACCAGCATTTTTCGTCATTTTTCATCACCAGCATTTTTCGTCACCAGAATTTTTTCGTCACCAGCATTTTTTCGTCACCAGCATTTTTCGTCATTTTTCGTCACCAGCATTTTTTCGTCACCTGCATTTTTTCGTCACCAGCATTTTTCGCCATTTTTCGTCACCAGCATGTTTTCGTCACCAGCATTTTTAGTCATTTTTCGTCACCAGTATTTTTTCGTCACCAGCATTTTTCGTCATTTTTCGTCATTTTTCGTCACCAGCATTTTTCGTCATTTTTCGTCACCAGCATTTTTTTTGTCACCAGCATTTTTCGTCATTTTTCGTCACCAGCATTTTTTCGTCACCAGCATTTTTCATCATTTTTCGTCACCAGCATTTTTCATCATTTTTCGTCACCAGCATTTTTCATCATTTTTCGTCACCAGCATTTTTCATCATTTTTCGTCATCAGCATTTTTTCGTCATTTTTCGTCACCAGCATCTTTCGTCATTTTTCGTCACCAGCATTTTTTCGTCACCAGCATTTTTCATCATTTTTCGTCACCAGCATTTTTTCGTCATTTTTCGTCACCAGCATCTTTCGTCATTTTTCGTCACCAGCATTTTTTCGTCACCAGCATTTTTCGTCACCAGCATTTTTTCGTCACCAGCATTTTTAGTCATTTTTCGTCACCAGCATCTTTTCGTCACCAGCATTTTTCGTCACCAGCATTTTTTCGTCACCAGCATTTTTCATCATTTTTCGTCACCAGCATTTTTTCGTGACCAGCATTTTTCGTCATTTTTCGTCACCAGCATCTTTCGTCATTTTTCGTCACCAGCATTTTTTCGTCACCAGCATCTTTCGTCATTTTTCGTCACCAGAATTTTTTCGTCACCAGCATTTTTCATCATTTTTCGTCACCAGCATTTTTTCGTCATTTTTCGTCACCAGCATCTTTCGTCATTTTTCGTCACCAGAATTTTTTCGTCACCAGCATTTTTCGCCATTTTTCGTCACCAGCATGTTTTCGTCACTAGCATTTTTAGTCATTTTTCGTCAACAGTATTTTTTCGTCACCAGCATTTTTTCGTCACCAGCATTTTTCATCATTTTTCGTCACCAGCATTTTTTCGTCACCAGCATTTTTCATCATTTTTCGTCATCAGCATTTTTTCGTCATTTTTCGTCACCAGCATCTTTCGTCATTTTTCGTCACCAGCATTTTTTCGTCACCAGCATTTTTCATCATTTTTCGTCATCAGCATTTTTTCGTCATTTTTCGTCACCAGCATCTTTCGTCATTTTTCGTCACCAGCATTTTTTCGTCACCAGCATCTTTCGTCATTTTTCGTCACCAGAATTTTTTCGTCACCAGCATTTTTCATCATTTTTCGTCACCAGCATTTTTTCGTCATTTTTCGTCACCAGCATCTTTCGTCATTTTTCGTCACCAGAATTTTTTCGTCACCAGCATTTTTCGCCATTTTTCGTCACCAGCATGTTTTCGTCACTAGCATTTTTAGTCATTTTTCGTCAACAGTATTTTTTCGTCACCAGCATTTTTTCGTCACCAGCATTTTTCATCATTTTTCGTCACCAGCATTTTTTCGTCACCAGCATTTTTCATCATTTTTCGTCATCAGCATTTTTTCGTCATTTTTCGTCACCAGCATCTTTCGTCATTTTTCGTCACCAGCATTTTTTCGTCACCAGCATTTTTCATCATTTTTCGTCATCAGCATTTTTTCGTCATTTTTCGTCACCAGCATCTTTCGTCATTTTTCGTCACCAGCATTTTTTCGTCACCAGCATTTTTCATCATTTTTCGTCACCAGCATTTTTTCGTCATTTTTCGTCACCAGCATCTTTCGTCATTTTTCGTCACCAGAATTTTTTCGTCACCAGCATTTTTCGACATTTTTCGTCACCAGCATTTTTTCGTCACCAGCATTTTTCGTCATTTTTCGTCAACAGTATTTTTTCGTCACCAGCATTTTTCATCATTTTTCGTCACCAGCATTTTTTCGTCACCAGCATTTTTCGTCATTTTTCGTCACCAGCATTTTTCGTCATTTTTCGTCACCAGCATTTTTTTCGTCACCAGCATTTTTCGTCACCAGCATTTTTCGTCATTTTTCGTCACCAGCATTTTTTCGTCACCAGCATTTTTCGTCATTTTTTGTCACCAGCATTTTTCGTCATTTTTCGTCACCAGCATTTTTTTCGTCACCAGCATTTTTCGTCACCAGCATTTTTCGTCATTTTTCGTCACCAGCATTTTTTCGTCACCAGCATTTTTCATCATTTTTCGTCACCAGCATTTTTTCGTCACCAGCATTTTTCGCCATTTTTCGTCACCAGCATGTTTTCGTCACTAGCATTTTTAGTCATTTTTCGTCAACAGTATTTTTTCGTCACCAGCATTTTTTCGTCACCAGCATTTTTCATCATTTTTCGTCACCAGCATTTTTTCGTCACCAGCATTTTTCATCATTTTTCGTCATCAGCATTTTTTCGTCATTTTTCGTCACCAGCATCTTTCGTCATTTTTCGTCACCAGCATTTTTTCGTCACCAGCATTCTTCATCATTTTTCGTCATCAGCATTTTTTCGTCATTTTTCGTCACCAGCATCTTTCGTCATTTTTCGTCACCAGCATTTTTTCGTCACCAGCATTTTTCATCATTTTTCGTCACCAGCATTTTTTCGTCATTTTTCGTCACCAGCATCTTTCGTCATTTTTCGTCACCAGAATTTTTTCGTCACCAGCATTTTTCGCCATTTTTCGTCACCAGCATTTTTTTGTCACCAGCATTTTTCGTCATTTTTCGTCACCAGCATTTTTCGTCACCAGCATTTTTAGTCATTTTTCGTCACCAGTATTTTTTCGTCACCAGCATTTTTCGTCATTTTTCGTCATTTTTCGTCACCAGCATTTTTCGTCATTTTTCGTCACCAGCATTTTTTTTGTCACCAGCATTTTTCGTCATTTTTCGTCACCAGCATTTTTTCGTCACCAGCATTTTTCATCATTTTTCGTCACCAGCATTTTTCATCATTTTTCGTCACCAGCATTTTTCATCATTTTTCGTCACCAGCATTTTTCATCATTTTTCGTCATCAGCATTTTTTCGTCATTTTTCGTCACCAGCATCTTTCGTCATTTTTCGTCACCAGCATTTTTTCGTCACCAGCATTTTTCATCATTTTTCGTCACCAGCATTTTTTCGTCATTTTTCGTCACCAGCATCTTTCGTCATTTTTCGTCACCAGCATTTTTTCGTCACCAGCATTTTTCGTCACCAGCATTTTTTCGTCACCAGCATTTTTAGTCATTTTTCGTCACCAGCATCTTTTCGTCACCAGCATTTTTCGTCACCAGCATTTTTTCGTCACCAGCATTTTTCATCATTTTTCGTCACCAGCATTTTTTCGTCACCAGCATCTTTCGTCATTTTTCGTCACCAGCATTTTTTCGTCACCAGCATCTTTCGTCATTTTTCGTCACCAGAATTTTTTCGTCACCAGCATTTTTCATCATTTTTCGTCACCAGCATTTTTTCGTCATTTTTCGTCACCAGCATCTTTCGTCATTTTTCGTCACCAGAATTTTTTCGTCACCAGCATTTTTCGCCATTTTTTGTCACCAGCATTTTTCGCCATTTTTTGTCACCAGCATGTTTTCGTCACTAGCATTTTTAGTCATTTTTCGTCAACAGTATTTTTTCGTCACCAGCATTTTTTCGTCACCAGCATTTTTCATCATTTTTCGTCACCAGCATTTTTTCGTCACCAGCATTTTTCATCATTTTTCGTCATCAGCATTTTTTCGTCATTTTTCGTCACCAGCATCTTTCGTCATTTTTCGTCACCAGCATTTTTTCGTCACCAGCATTTTTCATCATTTTTCGTCATCAGCATTTTTTCGTCATTTTTCGTCACCAGCATCTTTCGTCATTTTTCGTCACCAGCATTTTTTCGTCACCAGCATTTTTCATCATTTTTCGTCACCAGAATTTTTTCGTCACCAGCATTTTTCGTCATTTTTCGTCACCAGCATTTTTCATCATTTTTCGTCATCAGCATTTTTTCGTCATTTTTCGTCACCAGCATCTTTCGTCATTTTTCGTCACCAGCATTTTTTCGTCACCAGCATTTTTCATCATTTTTCGTCACCAGAATTTTTTCGTCACCAGCATTTTTCATCATTTTTCGTCACCAGCATTTTTTCGTCACCAGCATTTTTCATCATTTTTCGTCACCAGCATTTTTTCGTCATCAGCATTTTTTCGTCATTTTTCGTCACCAGCATCTTTCGTCATTTTTCGTCACCAGCATTTTTTCGTCACCAGCATTTTTCATCATTTTTCGTCACCAGCATTTTTTCGTCATTTTTCGTCACCAGCATCTTTCGTCATTTTTCGTCACCAGCATTTTTTCGTCACCAGCATTTTTCATCATTTTTCGTCACCAGCATTTTTTCGTCATTTTTCGTCACCAGCATCTTTCGTCATTTTTCGTCACCAGAATTTTTTCGTCACCAGCATTTTTCGCCATTTTTCGTCACCAGCATTTTTTCGTCACCAGCATTTTTCATCATTTTTCGTCATCAGCATTTTTTCGTCATTTTTCGTCACCAGCATCTTTCGTCATTTTTCGTCACCAGCATTTTTTCGTCACCAGCATTTTTCATCATTTTTCGTCACCAGCATTTTTTCGTCATTTTTCGTCACCAGCATCTTTCGTCATTTTTCGTCACCAGAATTTTTTCGTCACCAGCATTTTTCGCCATTTTTCGTCACCAGCATTTTTTCGTCACCAGCATTTTTCGTCATTTTTCGTCACCAGCATTTTTCGTCATTTTTCGTCAACAGTATTTTTTCGTCACCAGCATTTTTCATCATTTTTCGTCACCAGCATTTTTTCGTCACCAGCATTTTTCGTCATTTTTCGTCACCAGCATTTTTCGTCATTTTTCGTCACCAGCATTTTTTTCGTCACCAGCATTTTTCGTCACCAGCATTTTTCGTCATTTTTCGTCACCAGCATTTTTTCGTCACCAGCATTTTTCGTCATTTTTCGTCACCAGCATTTTTCGTCATTTTTCGTCACCAGCATTTTTTTCGTCACCAGCATTTTTCGTCACCAGCATTTTTCGTCATTTTTCGTCACCAGCATTTTTTCGTCACCAGCATTTTTCATCATTTTTCGTCACCAGCATTTTTTCGTCACCAGCATTTTTCGCCATTTTTCGTCACCAGCATGTTTTCGTCACTAGCATTTTTAGTCATTTTTCGTCAACAGTATTTTTTCGTCACCAGCATTTTTTCGTCACCAGCATTTTTCATCATTTTTCGTCACCAGCATTTTTTCGTCACCAGCATTTTTCATCATTTTTCGTCATCAGCATTTTTTCGTCATTTTTCGTCACCAGCATCTTTCGTCATTTTTCGTCACCAGCATTTTTTCGTCACCAGCATTCTTCATCATTTTTCGTCATCAGCATTTTTTCGTCATTTTTCGTCACCAGCATCTTTCGTCATTTTTCGTCACCAGCATTTTTTCGTCACCAGCATTTTTCATCATTTTTCGTCATCAGCATTTTTTCGTCATTTTTCGTCACCAGCATCTTTCGTCATTTTTCGTCACCAGCATTTTTTCGTCATTTTTCGTCACCAGCATCTTTCGTCATTTTTCGTCACCAGAATTTTTTCGTCACCAGCATTTTTCGCCATTTTTCGTCACCAGCATTTTTTTGTCACCAGCATTTTTCGTCATTTTTCGTCACCAGCATTTTTCGTCACCAGCATTTTTAGTCATTTTTCGTCACCAGTATTTTTTCGTCACCAGCATTTTTCGTCATTTTTCGTCATTTTTCGTCACCAGCATTTTTCGTCATTTTTCGTCACCAGCATTTTTTTTGTCACCAGCATTTTTCGTCATTTTTCGTCACCAGCATTTTTTCGTCACCAGCATTTTTCATCATTTTTCGTCACCAGCATTTTTCATCATTTTTCGTCACCAGCATTTTTCATCATTTTTCGTCACCAGCATTTTTCATCATTTTTCGTCATCAGCATTTTTTCGTCATTTTTCGTCACCAGCATCTTTCGTCATTTTTCGTCACCAGCATTTTTTCGTCACCAGCATTTTTCATCATTTTTCGTCACCAGCATTTTTTCGTCATTTTTCGTCACCAGCATCTTTCGTCATTTTTCGTCACCAGCATTTTTTCGTCACCAGCATTTTTCGTCACCAGCATTTTTTCGTCACCAGCATTTTTAGTCATTTTTCGTCACCAGCATCTTTTCGTCACCAGCATTTTTCGTCACCAGCATTTTTTCGTCACCAGCATTTTTCATCATTTTTCGTCACCAGCATTTTTTCGTGACCAGCATTTTTCGTCATTTTTCGTCACCAGCATCTTTCGTCATTTTTCGTCACCAGCATTTTTTCGTCACCAGCATCTTTCGTCATTTTTCGTCACCAGAATTTTTTCGTCACCAGCATTTTTCATCATTTTTCGTCACCAGCATTTTTTCGTCATTTTTCGTCACCAGCATCTTTCGTCATTTTTCGTCACCAGAATTTTTTCGTCACCAGCATTTTTCGCCACCAGCATTTTTCATCATTTTTCGTCATCAGCATTTTTTCGTCATTTTTCGTCACCAGCATCTTTCGTCATTTTTCGTCACCAGCATTTTTTCGTCACCAGCATTTTTCATCATTTTTCGTCATCAGCATTTTTTCGTCATTTTTCGTCACCAGCATCTTTCGTCATTTTTCGTCACCAGCATTTTTTCGTCACCAGCATTTTTCATCATTTTTCGTCACCAGAATTTTTTCGTCACCAGCATTTTTCGCCATTTTTCGTCACCAGCATTTTTTCGTCACCAGCATTTTTCGTCATTTTTCGTCACCAGCATTTTTCGTCATTTTTCGTCAACAGTATTTTTTCGTCACCAGCATTTTTCATCATTTTTCGTCACCAGCATTTTTTCGTCACCAGCATTTTTCGTCATTTTTCGTCACCAGCATTTTTCGTCATTTTTCGTCACCAGCATTTTTTTCGTCACCAGCATTTTTCGTCACCAGCATTTTTCGTCATTTTTCGTCACCAGCATTTTTTCGTCACCAGCATTTTTCGTCATTTTTCGTCACCAGCATTTTTCGTCATTTTTCGTCACCAGCATTTTTTTCGTCACCAGCATTTTTCGTCACCAGCATTTTTCGTCATTTTTCGTCACCAGCATTTTTTCGTCACCAGCATTTTTCATCATTTTTCGTCACCAGCATTTTTTCGTCACCAGCATTTTTCGCCATTTTTCGTCACCAGCATGTTTTCGTCACTAGCATTTTTAGTCATTTTTCGTCAACAGTATTTTTTCGTCACCAGCATTTTTTCGTCACCAGCATTTTTCATCATTTTTCGTCACCAGCATTTTTTCGTCACCAGCATTTTTCATCATTTTTCGTCATCAGCATTTTTTCGTCATTTTTCGTCACCAGCATCTTTCGTCATTTTTCGTCACCAGCATTTTTTCGTCACCAGCATTTTTCATCATTTTTCGTCACCAGCATTTTTTCGTCATTTTTCGTCACCAGCATCTTTCGTCATTTTTCGTCACCAGCATTTTTTCGTCACCAGCATTTTTCATCATTTTTCGTCACCAGCATTTTTTCGTCATTTTTCGTCACCAGCATCTTTCGTCATTTTTCGTCACCAGAATTTTTTCGTCACCAGCATTTTTCGCCATTTTTCGTCACCAGCATTTTTTCGTCACCAGCATTTTTCGTCATTTTTCGTCACCAGCATTTTTCGTCATTTTTCGTCAACAGTATTTTTTCGTCACCAGCATTTTTCATCATTTTTCGTCACCAGCATTTTTTCGTCACCAGCATTTTTCGTCATTTTTCGTCACCAGCATTTTTCGTCATTTTTCGTCACCAGCATTTTTTTCGTCACCAGCATTTTTCGTCACCAGCATTTTTCGTCATTTTTCGTCACCAGCATTTTTTCGTCACCAGCATTTTTCGTCATTTTTCGTCACCAGCATTTTTCGTCATTTTTCGTCACCAGCATTTTTTTCGTCACCAGCATTTTTCGTCACCAGCATTTTTCGTCATTTTTCGTCACCAGCATTTTTTCGTCACCAGCATTTTTCATCATTTTTCGTCACCAGCATTTTTTCGTCATTTTTCGTCACCAGCATCTTTCGTCATTTTTCGTCACCAGCATTTTTTCGTCACCAGCATTTTTCATCATTTTTCGTCACCAGCATTTTTTCGTCATTTTTCGTCACCAGCATCTTTCGTCATTTTTCGTCACCAGCATTTTTTCGTCACCAGCATTTTTCATCATTTTTCGTCATCAGCATTTTTTCGTCATTTTTCGTCACCAGCATCTTTCGTCATTTTTCGTCACCAGCATTTTTTCGTCACCAGCATTTTTCATCATTTTTCGTCATCAGCATTTTTTCGTCATTTTTCGTCACCAGCATCTTTCGTCATTTTTCGTCACCAGCATTTTTTCGTCACCAGCATTTTTCATCATTTTTCGTCACCAGAATTTTTTCGTCACCAGCATTTTTCGCCATTTTTCGTCACCAGCATTTTTTCGTCACCAGCATTTTTCGTCATTTTTCGTCACCAGCATTTTTCGTCATTTTTCGTCAACAGTATTTTTTCGTCACCAGCATTTTTCATCATTTTTCGTCACCAGCATTTTTTCGTCACCAGCATTTTTCGTCATTTTTCGTCACCAGCATTTTTCGTCATTTTTCGTCACCAGCATTTTTTTCGTCACCAGCATTTTTCGTCACCAGCATTTTTCGTCATTTTTCGTCACCAGCATTTTTTCGTCACCAGCATTTTTCGTCATTTTTCGTCACCAGCATTTTTCGTCATTTTTCGTCACCAGCATTTTTTTCGTCACCAGCATTTTTCGTCACCAGCATTTTTCGTCATTTTTCGTCACCAGCATTTTTTCGTCACCAGCATTTTTCATCATTTTTCGTCACCAGCATTTTTTCGTCACCAGCATTTTTCGCCATTTTTCGTCACCAGCATGTTTTCGTCACTAGCATTTTTAGTCATTTTTCGTCAACAGTATTTTTTCGTCACCAGCATTTTTTCGTCACCAGCATTTTTCATCATTTTTCGTCACCAGCATTTTTTCGTCACCAGCATTTTTCGTCATCAGCATTTTTTCGTCATTTTTCGTCACCAGCATCTTTCGTCATTTTTCGTCACCAGCATTTTTTCGTCACCAGCATTTTTCATCATTTTTCGTCACCAGAATTTTTTCGTCACCAGCATTTTTCATCATTTTTCGTCACCAGCATTTTTTCGTCACCAGCATTTTTCATCATTTTTCGTCACCAGCATTTTTTCGTCATCAGCATTTTTTCGTCATTTTTCGTCACCAGCATCTTTCGTCATTTTTCGTCACCAGCATTTTTTCGTCACCAGCATTTTTCATCATTTTTCGTCACCAGCATTTTTTCGTCATTTTTCGTCACCAGCATCTTTCGTCATTTTTCGTCACCAGCATTTTTTCGTCACCAGCATTTTTCATCATTTTTCGTCACCAGCATTTTTTCGTCATTTTTCGTCACCAGCATCTTTCGTCATTTTTCGTCACCAGAATTTTTTCGTCACCAGCATTTTTCGCCATTTTTCGTCACCAGCATTTTTTCGTCACCAGCATTTTTCATCATTTTTCGTCATCAGCATTTTTTCGTCATTTTTCGTCACCAGCATCTTTCGTCATTTTTCGTCACCAGCATTTTTTCGTCACCAGCATTTTTCATCATTTTTCGTCACCAGCATTTTTTCGTCATTTTTCGTCACCAGCATCTTTCGTCATTTTTCGTCACCAGAATTTTTTCGTCACCAGCATTTTTCGCCATTTTTCGTCACCAGCATTTTTTCGTCACCAGCATTTTTCGTCATTTTTCGTCACCAGCATTTTTCGTCATTTTTCGTCAACAGTATTTTTTCGTCACCAGCATTTTTCATCATTTTTCGTCACCAGCATTTTTTCGTCACCAGCATTTTTCGTCATTTTTCGTCACCAGCATTTTTCGTCATTTTTCGTCACCAGCATTTTTTTCGTCACCAGCATTTTTCGTCACCAGCATTTTTCGTCATTTTTCGTCACCAGCATTTTTTCGTCACCAGCATTTTTCGTCATTTTTCGTCACCAGCATTTTTCGTCATTTTTCGTCACCAGCATTTTTTTCGTCACCAGCATTTTTCGTCACCAGCATTTTTCGTCATTTTTCGTCACCAGCATTTTTTCGTCACCAGCATTTTTCATCATTTTTCGTCACCAGCATTTTTTCGTCACCAGCATTTTTCGCCATTTTTCGTCACCAGCATGTTTTCGTCACTAGCATTTTTAGTCATTTTTCGTCAACAGTATTTTTTCGTCACCAGCATTTTTTCGTCACCAGCATTTTTCATCATTTTTCGTCACCAGCATTTTTTCGTCACCAGCATTTTTCATCATTTTTCGTCATCAGCATTTTTTCGTCATTTTTCGTCACCAGCATCTTTCGTCATTTTTCGTCACCAGCATTTTTTCGTCACCAGCATTCTTCATCATTTTTCGTCATCAGCATTTTTTCGTCATTTTTCGTCACCAGCATCTTTCGTCATTTTTCGTCACCAGCATTTTTTCGTCACCAGCATTTTTCATCATTTTTCGTCATCAGCATTTTTTCGTCATTTTTCGTCACCAGCATCTTTCGTCATTTTTCGTCACCAGCATTTTTTCGTCATTTTTCGTCACCAGCATCTTTCGTCATTTTTCGTCACCAGAATTTTTTCGTCACCAGCATTTTTCGCCATTTTTCGTCACCAGCATTTTTTTGTCACCAGCATTTTTCGTCATTTTTCGTCACCAGCATTTTTCGTCACCAGCATTTTTAGTCATTTTTCGTCACCAGTATTTTTTCGTCACCAGCATTTTTCGTCATTTTTCGTCATTTTTCGTCACCAGCATTTTTCGTCATTTTTCGTCACCAGCATTTTTTTTGTCACCAGCATTTTTCGTCATTTTTCGTCACCAGCATTTTTTCGTCACCAGCATTTTTCATCATTTTTCGTCACCAGCATTTTTCATCATTTTTCGTCACCAGCATTTTTCATCATTTTTCGTCACCAGCATTTTTCATCATTTTTCGTCATCAGCATTTTTTCGTCATTTTTCGTCACCAGCATCTTTCGTCATTTTTCGTCACCAGCATTTTTTCGTCACCAGCATTTTTCATCATTTTTCGTCACCAGCATTTTTTCGTCATTTTTCGTCACCAGCATCTTTCGTCATTTTTCGTCACCAGCATTTTTTCGTCACCAGCATTTTTCGTCACCAGCATTTTTTCGTCACCAGCATTTTTAGTCATTTTTCGTCACCAGCATCTTTTCGTCACCAGCATTTTTCGTCACCAGCATTTTTTCGTCACCAGCATTTTTCATCATTTTTCGTCACCAGCATTTTTTCGTGACCAGCATTTTTCGTCATTTTTCGTCACCAGCATCTTTCGTCATTTTTCGTCACCAGAATTTTTTCGTCACCAGCATTTTTTCGTCACCAGCATTTTTCATCATTTTTCGTCACCAGCATTTTTTCGTCATTTTTCGTCACCAGCATCTTTCGTCATTTTTCGTCACCAGAATTTTTTCGTCACCAGCATTTTTCGCCATTTTTCGTCACCAGCATTTTTTCGTCACCAGCATTTTTCATCATTTTTCGTCATCAGCATTTTTTCGTCATTTTTCGTCACCAGCATCTTTCGTCATTTTTCGTCACCAGCATTTTTTCGTCACCAGCATTTTTCATCATTTTTCGTCACCAGCATTTTTTCGTCATTTTTCGTCACCAGCATCTTTCGTCATTTTTCGTCACCAGAATTTTTTCGTCACCAGCATTTTTCGCCATTTTTCGTCACCAGCATTTTTTCGTCACCAGCATTTTTCGTCATTTTTCGTCACCAGCATTTTTCGTCATTTTTCGTCAACAGTATTTTTTCGTCACCAGCATTTTTCATCATTTTTCGTCACCAGCATTTTTTCGTCACCAGCATTTTTCGTCATTTTTCGTCACCAGCATTTTTCGTCATTTTTCGTCACCAGCATTTTTTTCGTCACCAGCATTTTTCGTCACCAGCATTTTTCGTCATTTTTCGTCACCAGCATTTTTTCGTCACCAGCATTTTTCGTCATTTTTCGTCACCAGCATTTTTCGTCATTTTTCGTCACCAGCATTTTTTTCGTCACCAGCATTTTTCGTCACCAGCATTTTTCGTCATTTTTCGTCACCAGCATTTTTTCGTCACCAGCATTTTTCATCATTTTTCGTCACCAGCATTTTTTCGTCACCAGCATTTTTCGCCATTTTTCGTCACCAGCATGTTTTCGTCACTAGCATTTTTAGTCATTTTTCGTCAACAGTATTTTTTCGTCACCAGCATTTTTTCGTCACCAGCATTTTTCATCATTTTTCGTCACCAGCATTTTTTCGTCACCAGCATTTTTCATCATTTTTCGTCATCAGCATTTTTTCGTCATTTTTCGTCACCAGCATCTTTCGTCATTTTTCGTCACCAGCATTTTTTCGTCACCAGCATTCTTCATCATTTTTCGTCATCAGCATTTTTTCGTCATTTTTCGTCACCAGCATCTTTCGTCATTTTTCGTCACCAGCATTTTTTCGTCACCAGCATTTTTCATCATTTTTCGTCATCAGCATTTTTTCGTCATTTTTCGTCACCAGCATCTTTCGTCATTTTTCGTCACCAGCATTTTTTCGTCACCAGCATTTTTCATCATTTTTCGTCACCAGAATTTTTTCGTCACCAGCATTTTTCGCCATTTTTCGTCACCAGCATTTTTTCGTCACCAGCATTTTTCGTCATTTTTCGTCACCAGCATTTTTCGTCATTTTTCGTCAACAGTATTTTTTCGTCACCAGCATTTTTCATCATTTTTCGTCACCAGCATTTTTTCGTCACCAGCATTTTTCGTCATTTTTCGTCACCAGCATTTTTCGTCATTTTTCGTCACCAGCATTTTTTTCGTCACCAGCATTTTTCGTCACCAGCATTTTTCGTCATTTTTCGTCACCAGCATTTTTTCGTCACCAGCATTTTTCGTCATTTTTCGTCACCAGCATTTTTCGTCATTTTTCGTCACCAGCATTTTTTTCGTCACCAGCATTTTTCGTCACCAGCATTTTTCGTCATTTTTCGTCACCAGCATTTTTTCGTCACCAGCATTTTTCATCATTTTTCGTCACCAGCATTTTTTCGTCACCAGCATTTTTCGCCATTTTTCGTCACCAGCATGTTTTCGTCACTAGCATTTTTAGTCATTTTTCGTCAACAGTATTTTTTCGTCACCAGCATTTTTTCGTCACCAGCATTTTTCATCATTTTTCGTCACCAGCATTTTTTCGTCACCAGCATTTTTCATCATTTTTCGTCATCAGCATTTTTTCGTCATTTTTCGTCACCAGCATCTTTCGTCATTTTTCGTCACCAGCATTTTTTCGTCACCAGCATTTTTCATCATTTTTCGTCACCAGCATTTTTTCGTCATTTTTCGTCACCAGCATCTTTCGTCATTTTTCGTCACCAGCATTTTTTCGTCACCAGCATTTTTCATCATTTTTCGTCACCAGCATTTTTTCGTCATTTTTCGTCACCAGCATCTTTCGTCATTTTTCGTCACCAGAATTTTTTCGTCACCAGCATTTTTCGCCATTTTTCGTCACCAGCATTTTTTCGTCACCAGCATTTTTCGTCATTTTTCGTCACCAGCATTTTTCGTCATTTTTCGTCAACAGTATTTTTTCGTCACCAGCATTTTTCATCATTTTTCGTCACCAGCATTTTTTCGTCACCAGCATTTTTCGTCATTTTTCGTCACCAGCATTTTTCGTCATTTTTCGTCACCAGCATTTTTTTCGTCACCAGCATTTTTCGTCACCAGCATTTTTCGTCATTTTTCGTCACCAGCATTTTTTCGTCACCAGCATTTTTCGTCATTTTTCGTCACCAGCATTTTTCGTCATTTTTCGTCACCAGCATTTTTTTCGTCACCAGCATTTTTCGTCACCAGCATTTTTCGTCATTTTTCGTCACCAGCATTTTTTCGTCACCAGCATTTTTCATCATTTTTCGTCACCAGCATTTTTTCGTCATTTTTCGTCACCAGCATCTTTCGTCATTTTTCGTCACCAGCATTTTTTCGTCACCAGCATTTTTCATCATTTTTCGTCACCAGCATTTTTTCGTCATTTTTCGTCACCAGCATCTTTCGTCATTTTTCGTCACCAGCATTTTTTCGTCACCAGCATTTTTCATCATTTTTCGTCATCAGCATTTTTTCGTCATTTTTCGTCACCAGCATCTTTCGTCATTTTTCGTCACCAGCATTTTTTCGTCACCAGCATTTTTCATCATTTTTCGTCATCAGCATTTTTTCGTCATTTTTCGTCACCAGCATCTTTCGTCATTTTTCGTCACCAGCATTTTTTCGTCACCAGCATTTTTCATCATTTTTCGTCACCAGAATTTTTTCGTCACCAGCATTTTTCGCCATTTTTCGTCACCAGCATTTTTTCGTCACCAGCATTTTTCGTCATTTTTCGTCACCAGCATTTTTCGTCATTTTTCGTCAACAGTATTTTTTCGTCACCAGCATTTTTCATCATTTTTCGTCACCAGCATTTTTTCGTCACCAGCATTTTTCGTCATTTTTCGTCACCAGCATTTTTCGTCATTTTTCGTCACCAGCATTTTTTTCGTCACCAGCATTTTTCGTCACCAGCATTTTTCGTCATTTTTCGTCACCAGCATTTTTTCGTCACCAGCATTTTTCGTCATTTTTCGTCACCAGCATTTTTCGTCATTTTTCGTCACCAGCATTTTTTTCGTCACCAGCATTTTTCGTCACCAGCATTTTTCGTCATTTTTCGTCACCAGCATTTTTTCGTCACCAGCATTTTTCATCATTTTTCGTCACCAGCATTTTTTCGTCACCAGCATTTTTCGCCATTTTTCGTCACCAGCATGTTTTCGTCACTAGCATTTTTAGTCATTTTTCGTCAACAGTATTTTTTCGTCACCAGCATTTTTTCGTCACCAGCATTTTTCATCATTTTTCGTCACCAGCATTTTTTCGTCACCAGCATTTTTCGTCATCAGCATTTTTTCGTCATTTTTCGTCACCAGCATCTTTCGTCATTTTTCGTCACCAGCATTTTTTCGTCACCAGCATTTTTCATCATTTTTTGTCACCAGCATTTTTTCGTCATTTTTCGTCACCAGCATCTTTCGTCATTTTTCGTCACCAGCATTTTTTCGTCACCAGCATTTTTCATCATTTTTCGTCACCAGCATTTTTTCGTCATTTTTCGTCACCAGCATCTTTCGTCATTTTTCGTCACCAGAATTTTTTCGTCACCAGCATTTTTCGCCATTTTTCGTCACCAGCATTTTTTCGTCACCAGCATTTTTCGTCATTTTTCGTCACCAGCATTTTTCGTCATTTTTCGTCAACAGTATTTTTTCGTCACCAGCATTTTTCATCATTTTTCGTCACCAGCATTTTTTCGTCACCAGCATTTTTCGTCATTTTTCGTCACCAGCATTTTTCGTCATTTTTCGTCACCAGCATTTTTTTCGTCACCAGCATTTTTCGTCACCAGCATTTTTCGTCATTTTTCGTCACCAGCATTTTTTCGTCACCAGCATTTTTCGTCATTTTTCGTCACCAGCATTTTTCGTCATTTTTCGTCACCAGCATTTTTTTCGTCACCAGCATTTTTCGTCACCAGCATTTTTCGTCATTTTTCGTCACCAGCATTTTTTCGTCACCAGCATTTTTCATCATTTTTCGTCACCAGCATTTTTTCGTCATTTTTCGTCACCAGCATCTTTCGTCATTTTTCGTCACCAGCATTTTTTCGTCACCAGCATTTTTCATCATTTTTCGTCACCAGCATTTTTTCGTCATTTTTCGTCACCAGCATCTTTCGTCATTTTTCGTCACCAGCATTTTTTCGTCACCAGCATTTTTCATCATTTTTCGTCATCAGCATTTTTTCGTCATTTTTCGTCACCAGCATCTTTCGTCATTTTTCGTCACCAGCATTTTTTCGTCACCAGCATTTTTCATCATTTTTCGTCACCAGCATTTTTTCGTCATTTTTCGTCACCAGCATCTTTCGTCATTTTTCGTCACCAGAATTTTTTCGTCACCAGCATTTTTCGCCATTTTTCGTCACCAGCATTTTTTCGTCACCAGCATTTTTCGTCATTTTTCGTCACCAGCATTTTCCGTCATTTTTCGTCACCAGCATTTTTTCGTCACCAGCATTTTTCGTCATTTTTCGTCACCAGCATTTTTTCGTCACCAGCATTTTCCGTCATTTTTCGTCACCAGCATTTTTTCGTCACCAGCATTTTTCATCATTTTTCGTCATCAGCATTTTTTCGTCATTTTTCGTCACCAGCATCTTTCGTCATTTTTCGTCACCAGCATTTTTTCGTCACCAGCATTTTTCATCATTTTTCGTCATCAGCATTTTTTCGTCATTTTTCGTCACCAGCATCTTTCGTCATTTTTCGTCACCAGCATTTTTCGTCATTTTTCGTCACCAGCATTTTTTCGTCACCAGCATTTTCCGTCATTTTTCGTCACCAGCATTTTTTCGTCACCAGCATTTTTCGTCATTTTTCGTCACCAGCATTTTTTCGTCACCAGCATTTTTCGTCATTTTTCGTCACCAGCATTTTTCGTCATTATTCGTCACCAGCATTTTTTCGTCACCAGCATTTTTCGTCATTTTTCGTCACCAGCATTTTTCGTCATTTTTCGTCACCAGCATTTTTTCGTCACCAGCATTTTTCGTCACCAACATTTTTCGTCATTTTTCTTCACCAGCATATTTTCGTCACCAGCATTTTTCGTCATTTTTCGTCACCAGCATTTTTTCGTCACCAGCATTTTTCGTCATTTTTCGTCACCAGCATTTTTCGTCATTTTTCGTCACCAGCATTTTTCGTCATTTTTCGTCACCAGCATTTTTTCGTCACCAGCATTTTTTCGTCACCAGCATTTTTCGTCATTTTTCGTCACCAGCATTTTTCGCCATTTTTCGTCACCAGCATTTTTTCGTCACCAGCATTTTCCGTCATTTTTCGTCACCAGCATTTTTTCGTCACCAGCATTTTTTTGTCACCAGCATTTTTTCGTCACCAGCATTTTTCGTCATCAGCATTTTTTCGTCATTTTTCGTCACCAGCATCTTTCGTCATTTTTCGTCACCAGCATTTTTTCGTCACCAGCATTTTTCATCATTTTTCGTCACCAGCATTTTTTCGTCATTTTTCGTCACCAGCATCTTTCGTCATTTTTCGTCACCAGCATTTTTTCGTCACCAGCATTTTTCATCATTTTTCGTCACCAGCATTTTTTCGTCATTTTTCGTCACCAGCATCTTTCGTCATTTTTCGTCACCAGCATTTTTTCGTCACCAGCATTTTTCATCATTTTTCGTCATCAGCATTTTTTCGTCATTTTTCGTCACCAGCATCTTTCGTCATTTTTCGTCACCAGCATTTTTTCGTCACCAGCATTTTTCATCATTTTTCGTCACCAGCATTTTTTCGTCATTTTTCGTCACCAGCATCTTTCGTCATTTTTCGTCACCAGAATTTTTTCGTCACCAGCATTTTTCGCCATTTTTCGTCACCAGCATTTTTTCGTCACCAGCATTTTTCGTCATTTTTCGTCACCAGCATTTTCCGTCATTTTTCGTCACCAGCATTTTTTCGTCACCAGCATTTTTCGTCATTTTTCGTCACCAGCATTTTTTCGTCACCAGCATTTTCCGTCATTTTTCGTCACCAGCATTTTTTCGTCACCAGCATTTTTCATCATTTTTCGTCATCAGCATTTTTTCGTCATTTTTCGTCACCAGCATCTTTCGTCATTTTTCGTCACCAGCATTTTTTCGTCACCAGCATCTTTCGTCATTTTTCGTCACCAGCATTTTTCGTCATTTTTCGTC
>NW_028155601.1:107500-109000 GCF_963454915.1 Gymnoscopelus microlampas | reverse complement strand
ATTCGGGCTTTGCTTGCTGACTTAATACACAGCTCAATTCAAGTGGAAGAGAAGATTTCAAATGAGTTTGATGAGAATCTACACAGTGTAATTGAAATGATGAACTCATTTCAAATGTCTTAGCTAAAAGAAGAAGAACAAAACACACACACACACACACACACACACACACACACACACACACACACACACACACACAACATCTTCTGCCCAAAAGTTCTCATTTTATTTCATTTAAAAGTGCTGAGGCCTCCCAAGGGACATGAACTTGAAGTGGCAAGAGAGAAAAAAGATTAAAGCACTTGCTCAGCACTTCCACTTAAACTGCATGATAAATAAATAACTAATTGAATAAATAAATATTTAAAAAAATAAAATAATGTCTTTTTTTCGCCACCAAATGGGAGTGTGGGAGAGGCCCCCACAAAGTTCATTTTACAGTTTGAGTTATCCTGAACCATCTAAGAGAGAGAGAGAGAGAGAGAGAGAGAGAGAGAGAGAGAGAGAGAGAGAGAGAGAGAGAGAGAGAGAGAGAGAGAGGGGGAAGGGAGAGAGAGGGGGGGAGGGAGAGAGAGAGAGAGAGAGAGAGAGAGAGAGAGAGAGAGAGAGAGAGAGAGAGAGAGAGAGAGAGGGGGATGGCTGCTCCTTTTTTGTCAGCTTCTCTGTGATTCATTACTTCTAAGGCCTAAACCCCCTCATAGTTGTCCATCACATCTGTATTTGTACTGTACCTCCCTATGTTCCTCCCTGTTGCTTCACGACGTGTGTGTGTGTGTATGTGTGTGTGTGTGTGTGTGTGTGTGTGTGTGTGTGTGTGTGTGTGTGTGTGTGTGTGTGTGTGTGTGTGTGTGTGTGTGTGTGTGTGTGTCTGTGAAGCACCATGTCTAACCCTATTCTCATGTGCTTTTCCTTTTAAACAGAAGACATAAAAAACAGGCATTTGGGATTGGCTGTGGGTAGGTTAAAAAGATAAAAGAAAAACGATTAGCTTTCCTGTACATCCAACTTGGAGAGGCGTATGGAAACCTTTAATTTTCAGTCTAAAAAAACACACCACTGTGAACATAGGTAAACAAACGCAAAACACTGCATGATATCCAGCAGTTGTCAAACATTTAATTTAGAGTGCTGCTGTATTTGCAGCAACCATTGCTGTCTTTACATTACAGTCTGCTTTACTTCATGTAGAGCTTACAGGTTTCCCTAATGCCCTTCCAGCTCGGAATCTTGATATTCTTGATCAGATACCAGTCATTTTCAAGTTTTTTGCGAAACCTCCAGTCGCCAGTGCAAGTGATCCTATGAAACCCGGAGTCGCTGGTGCAACTTATCTTATTTTCTCCCACATAGACAACTCGATCACCTCCGTACAATTGATATGCCTCTAGTGCTTCTCTGGCCATGGAGGTATCACAGGGAGGCCATACCATCATTAGAACCGAGCGTTCTGCTTTCCCACCACCAAAATATGCACGGCAAGCATTCGCAGCTGTGGTCTTC